>NC_041389.1:139006616-139007226 GCF_002162155.2 Triticum dicoccoides
GAGGGGAAGGGGATTTAGGTCAAGGGAGAGGGCGAGGGATGGAGAGGGCGAGGGCGAGGGCGAGCAGTGGGTCAGGGCAGCAGCGGCGGTGGCGGTGGATCGAGAGGAAGAGGGAACTGGCGAGGGGGAGAGGGAAGGGGGGATCGGGCGAAGGGGGAGAGGGAAGGGGGGATCGGGCACCTCACCGTGGGCACAATACTAATGGCGCACCTCACCGTGGTGCGCCATTAGTGTATCCATACTAATGGCGCACCTCACCGTGGTGCGCCATTAGTATTTTTTAATTTCAACTCAAGCCAACAGGTTATGTACCACCAGAACTGATCCACATCAAGTCCCCTCTACTAGCTCGACTGGTCAGCAGCCACTTTTCACACCAGGAGGTCCTGGGTTCGACTCCCAGGCTCCACAATTTTTTTAGCATTTAAAAAGCTGTTTGATACTTATTTGTGTTTAAATATGTTAAAACTTGTTTAAATAATAACAGTAATATTTTTTATAAGACAGTAGCATTTAAAAATCTGTTTGATACTTATTTTTTTATAAGACGGTGCGCGGGGTGCGGGGGGTCGGCGGCGGCGGTTGAGTAGGGGAATCGAGGGTGCGGGGG
>NC_041389.1:139008895-139037672 GCF_002162155.2 Triticum dicoccoides
TTACCGGTGTAGGATTCCATCGTTACCCCGGAGTTCTGATAACCATCGCTCTTCATGTCCTTGGCCTCGGTGTAGAATGTGTAGCCGTTGATATCGTATGCCTCATAGGTCATCAGGTTGTGCTCGGCGCCCTGTGACAAGGCGAATATGAGTTGTTCTTCCGCGGAAGAATCCTCATGTAAAGGGTACGACAGAAGCTTCTGCTTGAACCAACGCGTGAAACATGAGTTGTGCTCTTTGAGTATATCTCCGTCCGTCCTTTGTTGGCCTCGGTCATTGTACGTCTTCTTAATAAAGGTTTTGTGCTCTACCACCCAAGGATCGACCACGTCTATGTGTTGTAGCGCGACTAGGTTTGCTCTTTCAAAGTCGGCGAGTCGACCCTCGAAGTCGACATGCATTTCGCGGCGACCCTCACGGTGACCCCATCCAGCGAGCCTGCCGAGGTGACTGTTGACGGGCAGACCAACGGGGTTCTCGATGCCTAGATAATTCGTGCAGTAGGAGATGCACTCTTCGGTCAGAAAGCCCCTGGCTATGCTTCCCTCTGGACGTGACATGTTGCGAACGTATCCATTGATGACACCATTCATCCTTTCGAACGGCATCATGCTGTGCAGGAACGTCGGCCCGAGTTGGATGATATCCTCCACTATATGGACCAGCAGATGCACCATAACGTCGAAGAATGCGGGCGGGAAGTACATCTCAAGCTCGCATAGTATCACCACGATCTCTTCCTGTAGCCTTCTGAGTTGCCTCACGCCAATCGACTTCCGAGAGATGACGTCGAAGAAGTTGCATAGGCCAAATAGCGTTTCACGGACGTGCGCGTCCATGATCCCACGGATTGCAACTGGAAGTATCTGCGTCATCAGCACGTGACAGTCGTGAGACTTCATCCCGCTGAACTTCTGCTTTGCTGGGTCTAGGTATCTGCTTATCTTCCCCGCATAACCGTAAGGAAGTTTTACTCCTAGGAGGCAGGTGAAAAACTGCTCGATCTCCTCCTGACTTAGAGTGAAGCACGCGGGAGGGTAGTCATTTCCGGTCTTCTTGGGCTTTTTGCCTTTGCGACGACTTTCTGTGTCCTGCTTCACCTCATCATCATCATCATCATCATCATCATCATCATCATCATCATCATCATCATCATCATCATCATCATATATAGCGTGAAGCTCCTGCCTGATGCCCATTGATTTCAAGTCTGCCCTTGCTTTCGGCCCATCTTTGGTCCTCTCTGGCATGTTGAGCAGGGTACCAAGTAGACTCTCGCACACGTTCTTCGTGATATGCATGACATCAAGGCTGTGAGGCACACGGTGGATCTTCCAGTACGGCAAGTCCCAGAAAACAGACCTCGTTTTCCATACCTTCAGTAGCGGCTCTGGCGCCTTTTGCTTCTTTCCCGGCAGTGGGCAGTCTTTCCAATTTTTCAACAGATTGTCTATTTCCTCGCCGCTCTTCGTACACGGGCATTTTCGGGGTTCGGTTTCACCATCGAACAGATCCTTGCGTTTCCTCCATGGGTCATCGTCGCGAAGCCACCTTCGATGTCCCATGAACACGGTTTTCGAAGACCCGGGATCTCTATCTAGCTGGCGATACGTTGTGTCATCCATGCACCTTACGCATCCAGAAAATCCGTGGACTACCTGCCCCGCAAGATATCCGTAACCGAGATAGTCGTGCACCGTCGTGAGCAGTGCGACTCTCATAGGGAAATATTCTTTCTCTGCGGCGTCCCACGTATTGGCTGGCGTTTTCCACAGCGTGTCAATCTCCTCTTTCAGCAGCCCCAGATACAGATTGATGTCGTTCCCTGGTTGTTTCGGCCCTTCAATTAGCATACTCATGTGAATGTACTTCCTCTTCATGCACAACCAGGGGGGAAGGTTGTACATCCACACGAACATAGGCCAGGTGCTATGTGTGCTTCTCTGGCTGCCAAACGGATTGACTTCATCGGTGCTCGCGCCCAGCATGATGTTCCTTGGATCGTTCCCAAATTCTGGGTATTCGAAGTTCAACGCTTGCCACTGGCTCGCATCCTTAGGGTGACTCAGCATCTTGTCTTTTTTATCTATCTCCGGATCATTTGCGTCATCTTCTCGCTTCTTCTCCTCCCTATCCGCGTGCCAACGCAGGAGCTTTGCAACCTTAGGGTCCGCGAAATACCGCTGCAGACGAGGAGTGATCGGAAAGTACCACACCACTTTTCGAGGAGCTTTCTTCCTCTTCTTGTATCGAGTGACACCGCACACCGGACATATGGTAGACTCCGCGTGCTCGTCCCGATAAATGATGCAATTGTTCATGCACACATGGTATTTCACGTGCGGTAAATCCAGAGGACACACGATTTTCTTCGCCTCCTCCAAACTGGTCGGGCACTTGTTCCCCTTGGGAAGACGTTCGTGCCAGAATGACATGTTCTCGTCGAAGCATGCGTCGGTCATTTTGTGTTTTACCTTCATCTCCAGAGCCATGAGCGTTACTTTCAGGCGGGTATCCTCGGGCCTGCATCCTTCATACAATGGAGTAACCGCGTCTAACTCAAGTTGATCCATCTTGGCTTTCTCTCGGGCGGCAGCTCTTGCGTTATCCGTCTGCTTGAGAAGCAGCTCTTGAATATGAGGGTCGTGCACCCAGCTCATCGATGGTCCAGCGTCGTCTACTCCGCCGGCATCATCATCATGTCCTGCATCTTCTACATGATGACTGTGTACAGCATCACCGTCGTGATCATCTCCTGGGGATTCTTCGTCTTCTCGCCCCCCCGAGCCGCGGTGGTTGTCTTGCTGCCCTTCCTCATTTCTTGCCCGGCCCCCATGGACGACTTCGTAGTCATCTTCATCACCTTGCCACCTATAGCCATCCATGAAACCACGCAAGAGCAGGTGGTCCCGCACCTGCCCGGAATCCGGGTCCGCAATAAGGCTATTCAGCTTGCATCTTCGACACGGACATCTTATCTCCGTCTCGTTCTTTTGAAGCATCTCGGCCTTCGCGGACCTCAAAAACCTATTCACGATGCCTTCGGTCATCGTGCGGACCATGGTTGCCTGCGGGGTAGAGCAAAACGATATTTTAGAACCAAGAAAAAATTTGGCATGACTTTCCCTAAAAATAGGACCAAAAAGAATGCTTAATGCCAAAATTCTCGCCGAAACGGAAATGAATCAACATTCCGGCAAAAATATTGGGAACTATCGCATTTCAAATACCGGTACACCTCCAAACACAAACACATATGCAACACCACAAACATATGCAACACCACGAACATACATAGATCTAGCTAGGCCATAAAAGGTGCATGTGCACATTGTTGTAGGGAGAACAACATAAATATAGCTTCCCCCCTTACTTACCTAGCAAAACAAGGTAACTTAACCACTTAATTTGAATGAATCTATGGTGGAAATGAGGTGAAAAAGAGGAGGCACCCGAGACAAGGAGGAGGCGGTGGAGAGAATGAAGTGGGGAGAAAGTGAGTGTGGGAGGAGAGGCTGTCCAAAATATCTTGTTGCTGCCCACTTACTAATGGCGCACCAGCAGCAAATGCGCCATTAGTAATCCAGGTTACTAATGGTGCACCCCCTGGTGGTGCGCCATTAGTACTTTTGCAAAAAAAGGAATAAAAACAATAAAAAAAATAACATTAGTGGCGCACCTTCTGGCTGGTGCGCCATTACTAGTTACAACTAGTAATGGCGCACCACCAGTGGATGCGCCATTAGTATG
This sequence comes from Triticum dicoccoides, assembly GCF_002162155.2. Classification (NCBI taxonomy): domain Eukaryota; kingdom Viridiplantae; phylum Streptophyta; class Magnoliopsida; order Poales; family Poaceae; genus Triticum; species Triticum dicoccoides. Next base: position 139,012,646 of record NC_041389.1, read on the forward strand.
TTTGGACAGGCGCACTAGTTCAAAAAAAAAATTTGGTACTAATGGCGCACCGTCGGCGGGGTGCGCCATTAGTAGTTTCAACACTAATGGCGCATCAGAAGGTGGTGCGCCATTAGTATATACTAATGGCGCACCACAAGTCTGGTGCGCCATTAGTGTCATTTCCATCTATAGCCCTTTTCCTAGTAGTGTGCTACCTTTCAAAGATGCATGATGGCTATATTCTCTGATTTTTGTGAAAAGATTTGTGAGGTATTCATGGATGACTTCTCCGTCTATGGATCCTCTTTTGATGATTGTTTGAGCAACCTTGATCGAGTTTTGCAGAGATGCGAAGACACTAGTCTCGTCTTGAATTGGGAAAAGTGTCACTTTATGGTTAATGAAGGCATTGTCTTGGGGCACAAGATCTCCAAGAGAGGTATTGAAGTTGATAAAGCCAAAGTTGATGCTATTGAAAAGATGCCATGTCCCAAGGACATAAAAGGTCTAAGAAGTTTCCTTGGTAACGCCGGTTTTTAAAGGAGGTTCATTAAGGACTTTTCTAAAATCTCTAGGCCTCTGACTAATTTATTGCAAAAAGATATTCCTTTTGTCTTTGATGATGATTGTGTAGAAGCATTTGAAACACTTAAGAAAGCTTTGATCACTGCACCTATTGTTCAGCCACCTGATTGGAATTTACCTTTTGAAATTATGTGTGATGCTAGTGATTATGTTGTAGGTGCCGTTCTAGGGCAAAGAGTCGATAAGAAATTGAATGTTATCCAGTATGCTAGTAAGACTGTTGATACTGCCCAGAGAAATTATGCTACTACTGAAAAAGAGTTCTTAGTAGCTGTGTTTGCATGTGATAAGTTTAGACCTTATATCGTTGATTCCAAAGTTACTATTCACACTGATCATGCTGCTATTAAATACCTTATGGAAAAGAAAGATGCTAATCCTAGACTCATTAGATGGGTTCTCTTGCTCCAAGAATTTGACTTGCATATTATTGATAGAAAGGGAGCTGGGAACCCTGTTGCAGATAACTTGTCTAGGTTAGAGAATGTTCCTGATGACCCACTGCCTATTAATGATAGCTTTCCTGATGAACAATTAGCAGTCGTTAATGCTTCTCATACTGCTCCTTGGAATGCTGATTATGCTAATTACATTGTTGCTAAATTTATACCGCCTAGTTTCACATACCAGCAAAAGAAAAAGTTCTTTTAAGATTTAAGACATTACTTCTGGGATGATCCACACCTTTATAAAGAAGGAGTAAATGGTGTTATTAGACGTTGTGTGCTTGAGCATGAACAAGAACAGATCCTACGCAAGTGTCACTCTGAATCCTATGGAGGACACCACGCTAGAGATAGAACTGCACACAAGGTACTACAATCTGGTTTTTATTGGCCTACTCTCTTCAAAGATGCTCGTAAGTTTGTCTTATCTTGTGATGAATGTCAAAGAATAGGTAACATTAGTAGACGACAAGAAATGCCTATGAATTATTCTCTTGTTATTGAACCGTTTGATGTCTGGGGCTTTGATTATATGGGACCGTTTCCTGCCTCTAATGGTTATACACATATTTTAGTTGCTGTTGATTACGTTACTAAGTGGGTAGAAGCTATTCGAACTAGTAGTGCTGATCATAACACTTCTATTAAAATGCTTAAAGAAGTTAATTTTTCCGAGGTTTGGAGTCCCTAGATATCTTATGACTAATGGTGGTTCACATTTTATTCATGGTGTTTTCCGTAAGATGCTTGCTAAGTATGATGTCAATCATAGAATCACATCTCCTTATGATCCGCAGTCTAGTGGTCAAGTAGAGTTGAGCAATAGAGAGCTCAAATTAATTTTTGCAAAAGATTGTTAATAGATCTAGAAAGAATTGGTCCAAAAAACTTGATGATGCATTATGGGCCTATAGAACTGCATACAAAAATCCTATGGGTATGTCTCCTTATAAGATGGTTTATGGAAAAGCGTGTCATTTACCTCTTGAACTTGAACATAAGGAATATTGGGCTATTAAGGAGCTCAACTATGACTTCAAACTGGCCGGTGAGAAGAGGTTATTTGATATTAGCTCACTTGATGAATGGAGAACCCGGGCATATGAGAATGCCAAGCTATTCAAAGAAAAAGTCAAACGCTGGCATGATAAGAGGATACAAAAGCATGAGTTTAACGTAGGAGATTATGTGTTATTATTCAACTCTCGTTTAAGATTTTTTGCAGGAAAACTTCTCTCAAAATGGGAAGGTCCCTACATTATCGAGGAGGTCTACCATTCTGGTGCTATAAAAATCAACAACTTCGAAGGCACGAGTCCGAGGATGGTAAACGGCCAAAGAATTAAACATTATATTTCAGGTAATCCTATCAATGTTGAAACTAATATTATTGAAACCGTAACCCCTGAGGAATACATAAGGGACACTTTCCAGAATGTTCCAGACTCCGAAAAGGTATAGGTATGTGGTACGGTAAGTAAACCGACTTCAAAACAACTCCAATGGCAATTTTTATCAGTTTTGGAATATTTAAGAATTTTAGGAAGAAAGAAGTAGTCCGAAAGGGACACGAGGCTCCCACGAGAGTGGAGGGCGCCCCCCTATAGGGCGCGCCCCCTGTCTCGTGGGCACCTCGTGTGCCTCTCAGACTCCGTTTTCTTGCACCTTACGTATTTTGGTCGGTAAAAATTCATTATATATACTCCCGAAGGTTTTGACCACCGTATCACGCAAATATCCTCTATTTCCATTTCGAGTTGTTCCTGTTGCAGAATAAAGCAAGATGTCTTCTCAGGAGTCAGTTGGGGAGAGGCGGGTGTCTCACCCAACGCCAGGTCCAGGAGCAAATAGCGATGCCTATTACTTTGGACCATCAACGGAGGATGAGATGGAGGCTGATTTGAAAAGAATAGATGCCATGGAGGAGGATCAAGAAGTTACCTCTTGTCTCCGAGCAGAATTCACTATGGGGGAACTACCTAGCCTGGCTGTCCCTATTTTGGTCACTCCTTCCAACTCTAGATTTCTTTCTTATGAAAATATGAAAAAGAGTTTTACTTGTTCTCTAGAAGCTATGCAGCACCCTTGGGTAAAAGGAGCTTTGGCCGTTACGGGCAAGCTCCGTAAAGAAATTATGGACCTCAAACAACAAGTCAATAAGCTCGAGGAGGAGAACCGTATCCTGAAGGGCATCATCGCCAAGAAGATCATAACACCAACCGTGAAGAAGGAGAAATAATCACATGTGTATGGGCACTCCCCTTGGCAACTGCCAAGCTTGGGGGAGGTGCCCCGGTATCGTATCACCATCACACTTTTATGTTTACCGCTTTATTTAGTTCTATCCCTTTAGTAGTATCTTGATCTAGTAGATTGAAGTTTTGATATCAAGTAGTTTGAGTTTTGCTTTGTGATCTCTTTATGTAATCGAGTCCGTGAGCTATGTATAATAAAGATTAGTGTTGAGTCAAGGGCTTTGCTTTGTTGCCATGATCTTGAGAAAGTAGAAAGAATAAAAGAGTTCATATTGATCTTATGGATAGTGATGACTTCACATATAGAAAGTATGAGGCATAAAAATTGTTGAGAGTTGATAAACTTAGCCTTGGTCATCGTTGCAATTAATGGGAAGTGATAAGGAAAGAGGGGTTCACATATAAATATATTATCTTGGGCACTGAGGGAGTCCTGGACTAGGGGGTGTCCGGACAGCCGGACTATCATCGTCCGCCGGACTCCAAGACTATGAAGATACAAGATTGAAGACTTTGCCCCGTGTCCGGATGGGACTTTCCTTGGCGTGGAAGGCAAGCTTGGCGATACGGATATGTAGATCTCCTACCATTGTAACCGACTCTATGTAACCCTAGCCCTCTCCGGTGTCTATATAAACCGGAGGGCTTTAGTCCGTAGGACACAACCTCCATTACAACAATCATACCATAGGCTAGCTTCTAGGGTTTAGCCTCCTTGATCTCGTGGTAGATCCACTCTTGTAATACACATCATCAATATTAATCAAGCAGGACGTAGGGTTTTACCTCCATCAAGAGGGCCCGAACCTGGGTAAAACATCGTGTCCCCTGTCTCATGTTACCATCCGCCTAGACGCACAGTTTGGGACCCCCTACCCGAGATCCGCCGATTTTGACACCGACATTGGTGCTTTCATTGAGAGTTCCTCTGTGCCGTCACCGATAGGAAGGATGCCTTCTCCCGTCTTCAAGGACGGTATTTTCGCCAAAGGAGCCTTGGCCGCCGGCCAAACTATACGGCTAGGTGGTTTTCTTATGACTGCCTGTCCGGCCACCGCTTCGACAATGACTTCTCAAGTCGTCAAAAGCAATCTTCACGTCAGCTCGGAATTTGCCGAGCGGCTGGATCCAATAGAGCTCTCGTTTGTCAACGAGCTCTTGGATCGCATCGCCGCCCTAGGAGTCGCTACCGACTACAATTAGATGGGGCTTAAAACCGATCTGAGAGAGATTAACTCTCCCCAGGTCACCCACCACGTTGCAGTGGTAGAGGAACAATGCGGCGACTCTTCTCCTGTATTGAAAACTAGTCATGTCCGGGCTCCCGAACCCTCCATGCCGGATTCCCACGGAGGGACAGACTTTGATCGAGCACTGAACCTAAAGTCAGGCATCGTTCCGGACTCGTTGGACAATGTCCAGCAATCAAAGCTTCCAAATTTGGAAACTTCCCGGCCTTCGAGCCTTGAGATGGGTAGGGTTCCGGACTTAATTCCACCCACCCGCCCAGACATATCCGATCTATCTCTAATCCGGCAAGAGCCCGCTGAAACAGTACATCACTACTGGGCCAGATTCCTCCTGGTTATGGACAGGATAAAGGACTGCCGAGAGGAAAACACAATCTCAATTTTTTGCAATAATTGCACGGACGAGGGAATCCTGAACACCGTCAGCCGTCGTGAAATTACACGCTTCGCCGACCTGGCGTCCATAGTACGAAAGTACTGTGCGATGGAGAGTTTCCGGAAAACCGAAAATAAATTTTGGGACAATCCGGCCCCGAATACAACCCTAGTCCGCAACAAAAGGGTGCATTACACTCAGGCACCAGACACAAAAATCAAAAAGCAAAAACCCCATAGAGGGCACGGAACCGTACTGGAGGGATGGCTTAGCGGACCCTGTAAAATTCACAGTACAGAAGGCGCCGTCCCAACACATAGCCTTCGAGCATGTTGGATATTACGGCAGGTGGCCAAAAGTGGCGAGGAGCTTCTAGCCCCGGAAACCACTCCAACAATACCAGTACGGTATCAACAGTCTTTGAGACTTTCGCATCAAATAATATGCTGAAACGGACAATCCACAGCCTCGCCGAAGTCTACCAAGTAGCAACAACAAATCCATGGAGCGACACAGCCATCACCTTCAACGCCAGCGACGAACCTAAATTCCGAACAACCCGAGCACCAGCCGCACTGGTACTTAGTCCAATAGTGGACGGCTTTCGACTTACAAAGGTCCTCATGGATGGCGGCAGCGGATTAAACCTCATCTACGAGGAAACCCTTCAAAAAATGGAAATAGACTGGAGCCGCATTGAGCGAAGCAGCACAACCTTCAGAGGAATAATCCCTAGCTGGGAAGCGCGCTGCACAGGAAAAATCACACTCGATGTAGTGTTCGGCTCGCCGGACAATTACAGATCCGAAGAAGTCACGTTCCAAGTGGCCCCGTTCAACAGCGGATATCACGCTATATTAGGATGAGAGGCATTCACAATTTTTCAAGCCGTACCCCATTACGGGTACATGAAGCTCAAAATGCCTGGGCCTGGCGGAATAATCACTCTCGTTAGTGATCCGGACATAGCACTCCATGCCGAAAACAAGACAGCCGCATTAGCCCTGGAGGCACTATCCGAAGCCCTAGCGGCAGAAGAACTCACCGCGCTGCGCTCTATGGTGAATAGGGACGATGTGATACTCGATAAGAGATCCAAGTCCACCTCCTTTAAACCAGCAGATGGAATAGTAAAATTCCAGGTCCATCCAACGGACCCGACAAAGACGGCTTCCATCGGGGCACAATTGAACCCTGACGTAGACGCCGCACTGCGAGAATTCCTTCGGGAAAATTGGGACATTTTCGCCTGGCACCCCTCGAATATGCCCGGAATCCCACGCAGATTGGCAGAACACAGCCTAAACATCCTAAAAGGATTCAAGCCAGTCAAACAGGCTCTTCGACGATTTTCCGAACCCAAAAGACAGGCAATGGGAGAAGAGCTAGCCAAACTATTGGAAGCCGGATTCATCAGAGATATCAAACATCTGGATTGGCTAGCAAACCTTGTAATGGTACCAAAGAAGGACAAATCCTGGCGCCTATGTGTCGATTTTAAAGACCTCAACAAGGCTTGCCCAAAGGATCCCTTCCCCCTCCCCCGCATCGACCAGATAATTGATGCTACTACAGGACACGATTCATTGTGCTTCCTTGATGCATATTCCGGCTACCATCAAATCAAGATGGCGGAAGCGGACCAAGCCGCAACGGCATTCATCACTCCATATGGACCATTCTGCTTCAACACGATGCCCTTCGGACTTAAAAACACCGGCGCAAGATATCAGCGCATGATTCAAACATGTCTGGCCACCCAGATCGGCAAAACAGTAGAGGCATACATAGACGGCGTAGTCGTCAAAACCAAACACGTCGAAACTCTAGTAGACGACTTGAGGCTCACATTCGACAGCCTCAGAGCATATGACATCAAGCTGAATCCGGAAAAATGCGTTTTCGGCGTACCAGCCGGAAAGCTACTGGGCTTCATTGTATCCGGTAGAGGAATTGAAGCAAACCCGGCCAAGATCCGAGCTCTGTCACAGCTAGATATCCCAAAAGACCTCAAGCAAATACAAAAATTGACTGGATGCGTGGCGGCTCTAAGCCGCTTTATCTCCCGTCTAGGAGAAAAGACATTGCCCCTCTATCGCCTCCTTAGGCGCACCGAACACTTCGAGTGGACAGATGCTGCCACTGCCGGACTCAAAGAAATAAAAGCCATATTGGCAACAAATCCGGTCCTGGCCGCGCCCAGCCTAGGCGAACCAATGTTGTTATACATCACGGCAACACATCAAGTCGTAAGCGCGGTACTCGTTGTCGAACGAGATACAGAAGGGCATAAATTCCCTCTTCAAAAACCAGTGTACTACGTATCCACTGTGTTAACCCCCTGCAAGTCCTGTTACCCGCACTATCAAAAGATAGCGTACGCGGTATTCATGGCATCCCGGAAGCTCCGACACTACTTTCAAGAGTGTTCGATAACAGTGGCCTCCGAAGTACCACTCAACGACATTATAAACAACCGCGACGCGACGGGCAGGATTGCAAAATGGGCCATTCAGCTCTTACCATTCGATATAACTTACAAACCTCGGCGAGCTATAAAGTCACAAGTTTTGGCTGACTTTGTCGCTGAATGGACCGAAGCCGAACTCCCTATAGAGTACGGCGCATACTCCAATTGGATTATGCACTTCGACGGCTCTAAAATGTTGGCAGGATTGGGGGCTGGCGTTGTATTGACATCCCCAACCGGAGACACAGTCCAATACGTACTTCAGATAATGTACATGGACTCCAACAACGCAGCCGAATACGAGGCCCTTTTGCATGGCCTCCGGATGGCAATCTCCATGGGCATTCAACGCCTAGAGGTGCGCGGGGATTCAAACCTTGCAATATCCCAAATAAATGGAGACTTTGATGCCAAGGATCCGAAAATGGCAGCATATCGCAACGCTGTCCTAAAAATGTCAGCCCGGTTTGAAGGACTTGAATTCCATCACGTAGCCCGGGATAATAACCAAGCAGCCGACGTACTGGCACGCATCGGCACAAAACGCGACGCTGTCCCTCCAAACATCTTCCTGGAACGGCTCTTCAAGCCATCCGTACTATGGGAAAAGGAGTCCGGAAATAACAAACCGGAAAATGCCGCACCAACCGGCGATTCAGCCGATGACATAACACCTTCAGCCCACGACATAATGGCAGTAATTGCCCCGTGGACAGAACCATTCCTAGCCTACTTGCTTAGGCAGGAGCTTCCCGAAGACCAAAATGTGGCCCGCTGCATTGTCCGGCGATCTAAAGCCTACAAGGTCCATGAGGGAGAACTTTATAAGAAAAGCACAACCGGAGTCCTTCAAAGGTGTATCTCTGAAGAGGAAGGGCGAAACCTCCTGGCTGAAATTCATGCCGGACTAGGCGGACACCACGCCGCAGCTCGGGCCCTTGTAGGAAAGGCATTCCGTACAGGATTTTATTGGCCGACGGCCCGAGCAGATGCTCAGGACTTAGTCCAAAGATGCGTCGGTTGTCAGCTCTTTGCTAATCAGAGCCATATGCCACCCACCGCCCTCAAAACTATACCCATTACCTGGCCGTTCGCGGTCTGGGGGCTTGACATGGTTGGACCCCTTAAAGGAGGAACCCACAAGCAAAGGTACTGTCACATCCCTGGTCCTGTTATGCACTAGGCTAGACCTCATGTGAGCATCATGTTTTAATTCAAATGAAATTTGAATTGGGGAATTTTCAAAGCCTCAGAAACCTTCTAAAAATGATCAACATTAAAATCTTCTCAAAGAAGTCCAAGAAAATGTTCCTTTTCAGCTTGAAAAATATTGGCATGAGGTAAAGTGCAAACCAATATTTTTGGAGTGACTGAAACATTTATTTTGGGCCTTTGAGTTAATTCAATAACTATTTGCATTGGATATATATATTATATATAATTAATATATGTCCAATAATTCTGGAACATTTTATGTGGTTTGGTATATTTTAGTTCTAGCCACATAACTATTTTCAGGATTTTATAAAATGGTTTAGTATTTTACTAAACCAAAACAAAACAGAACAAAATAGAAAACAATAAATAAAAGCAGAGAGAGAGAACTTACCTCAGCTTACCTGGCAGCCCACCCGCAGCCCAACACTGTGCAGCCCAGCAGCGGCCCAGCCCACCGCTACCCCCTCCCTGTTGCCTTCCTCCTCGCGCCAGTAGGCAGAGGAGGGACACGGCGCGCGCGCCCGAGCTCGCCACGCCACCACCCTGCTCGTCTGCATCGCCTGGCCACCGCGACGCCGCGCGTCATCTCCTCGGCGCCGCCCCGACCCCCTGGACCCCCTCGCTCTCTCCCTCTCCCTTGTTTCTCTCCTCTGCTTCCTCTCTCTCACTCGCCCGAGCGCAGCCGCAACCGCGCCACCGTAACGCCGCGGCCACCGTCTCCCCCTCGACCCCTCGCTGTGCTTGCGAGCTCCGTCTCGACGTCCCCGACCTCCTCGACAAGCCACGACGCCACGGACGCGCTGCAATGCCGCCATCACCACCGTCTTCATCGCCATGGCCGGAGATCGCCGCCGCTCGATTCGCAGCAACGAGGACGCCCCCGAGCTCACCAACCCCTTCGTTCGATCCGCTGTGAGCTGCTGCGTCGATCCCCTCCCTCCCCTGGCACTTTTTCTCCTGCTAGCGCCGATATCCACCGGAGCCGAGAGCTCTTCGCCGCCGGCCATGTCGCCGCTGTAGCCACCGTTGCCTAGAGCTGCAACCGAGCACGCGGCCGTGCTCAGTGCAACCCCAGGAGGTCGTAACACCCCCCTTTGCCTCCTGCCGTGCTCCCTAACACCGACTCCGAGCTCGCCCGAGCTCCGGCCGCCGCCGAGGTCGACGCCGTGCTCAACTCCGGCCACCTCGCGGCCTCCCGTCCGTTCCTTTGGATGTGGAGGAGCAAGAGCTTCTCCCTAGTGCCCTCAGCGCGCCAAACCACCGCTCGTAGCGCCAAACCCGCCACCACCCGAACTCCGGCCGCCGCCGTCGTCATGATTGCCGTCGCCTCCGGCCACCCTAGCTTCTCCCGTTGGCCCTGTTAGATGCGCGCGAGCCTGGGCATCCCGTAGAGCCCCTCCGCCGCTCTTTTGGTCATCGGAGGGCGAATCCCGACGCTCTCCGCCGTCCCTGGCCTCGCCGGCGATGAGCCTCGGGTCAACTCCGGCGAGTTTGACCCGGGTTTGACCCCCCTCTCTCTCACTGACATGCGGGCCCCGCCCGGCTAATTAAGTTAGGTTAGTATTAACTAAGCTAGGTTAGTGTAGTTAGACACTGACACTCGGGACCCACCGGTCAGAGTTTGACCGGACTGTGCCACGTTGACCTACTGACGTCATCATGACGTTAGGATGACGCAGTAATGTTTTCTGGATTTGTTTTTATTCAGAAAATTCCAGAAAATTGTATAAACTTCAATAAATCATAGAAAATTAACCGTAACTCCAAATTAAATAAATTATATATGAAAATTTATCAGAAAAATTCAAGGAATCCATCTGTACCATTTTCATGCATGTTAGAACAACTTATAGCTGCTGTTTAGCACAAATCAATTAAATGGCATTTGAATAATCACATATGGAGTTTAAATTTGAATCTTGTATTCAAACCAACTTCATTTAATCTGTTGCTAGTTGCATTAGCTCAAAACACATTCATTTTGCCATGTCATGATCATGCATCATATTGTGCATTGCATGATCGTGTTTCTTCTGTGTTGCCGGTGTTGTTCTCCCTCGGTAGACGTTGTACCGACGTTGTGATCGTTGACACTGATGAAGATTCAATGTTATCTTCAGAAGTGCCAGGCAAGCAAAACCCCCTTGTTCATTCCGATACAATCCTACTCTCTCGCTCCTGCTCTCTTTTAATGCATTAGGGCAACAACGATTCATCTGTTACTTGCTGCGGTAGCTGAACCCCTTTATCCTCTGCATGACCTGTCATTCCACAGTAAATAGATGAAACCCACTAGCATGAGTAGGAGTTGTTTGAGCCCTGATGTGCCTACTCATTTATGTTTGTTTGTCATGCCTGCTACTGCTTAGAGTTGAGTCGGGTCTGATTCATCGGGGATGAATCAGAGGCGTGTGAACCTGTCCCACTGTGTGTGAGCTAAGTGTGTGAATACGATTTGGTAAAGGTAGCGGTGAGAGGCCATGTAGGAGTACATGGTGGGTTGTCTCATTGCAGCCGTCCTCAGGAACTGAGTTCTGTGTTTGTGATCCATGATTCAGCTACTACCACGCATTGGGCCCGAAACCAATGGACCCTCTCGGCTTCTTAATCACCCTTGTCCTCTGTCCAGGAGTTGCAAGTAGTTTCTGGTGTTTGTAGTATGCTGGAGGCCGTGCGCAGCGCTGACCGTAGGGGTGGGCTGTGATGCGGTAGGCACGTGGCACGGTGTACCGGGCGCCCGTTTGGTGTCTCGGGAACCCTGTTCACATCGTTTGGGGCTGTGAGCGAAACTCCGGCCGGATCTCCTCATGGATGGAACCCGAATAGGCGATAAACCTGGACTAGAGACTTGAGTGTTTAGGTAGGCCGTGGCCGACACCCACGTTGGGCTTCCACTTGAAGGTTGCCGAGTACATGTCGTGTAAACGGCGGTAAGTGGTGAGAGCGTGTGTGAAGAAGTACACCCCTGCAGGGTTAATATGATCTATTCGAATAGCCGTGTCCGCGGAAAAGGACTTCTGGGTTGCTTATATCAGTTCATAGACAAGTGAAAGTGGATACTCTAAAATACGCAAGATAAGCGTGAGTGCTATGGATGGCGTTCTCGTAGGGAGACGGGAGCGGATCCATAGTGGAGTATTGATATGGTGAATATGTGGACTCGTGTGCGCCACCTCAAAAGAGTTACTTGCAGTCGTAGTTCAGGATAGCCACCGAGTCAAAGCTGGCTTGCTGCAGTTAAACCCCACCATCCCTTTGTTGATAATGATGCATATGTAGATAGTTCTGATGTAAGTCTTGCTGGGTACATTTGTACTCACGTTTGCCTATTTTATGTTTTTGCAGAGAGACTTCAGCCTCACTAGTATTTCCGCGTGGTCTTCGACGTTTAGCTTGTTACCTCAGCTACGATCTTGTGCCTCGGCAGGATCTGGTAGATAGTCAGGCTTCTCAGCCTTTTTCAGTTATAGATGTCTGTACCCAGACATGATAGCTTCCGCTTGTGCTTTGATTTGTATGCTCTGATTGTTGGGTCATGAGACCCATGTTGTAATATCTCGCTCCTCAAAGCCTATTGATAAATTACTTGAGTCATAGAGTCATGTTGTGATGCCATGTTGTATTTGCATATATCGAGCATATTGTGTGTATGTTATTGAAATGCTTGGTATGTGTGGGATCTGACTATCTAGTTGTTTATCTTTAGTAGCCTCTCTTACCGGGAAATATCTCCTAGTGTTTCCACCGAGCCATGGTAGCTTGCTACTGCTCCGGAACACTTAGGCTGGCCGGCATGTGTCCTTCTTCGTTCCTGTGTCTGTCCCTTCGGGGAAATGTCACGCGATGAATACCGGAGTCCTGTTAGCCTGCTACAGCCCGGTTCACCGGAGTCCTGCTAGCCCAGTGCTACAGCCTGGATTCACTCGCTGATGACCGACACGTTCGATGTTGGGTCATGGATGCATGTCCCTGTAAGTCTGTGCCACTTTGGGTTTACGACTAGCCATGTCAGCCCGGGCTCCTTATCATATGGATGCTAGCGACACTATCATATACGTGTGCCAAAAGGCGCAAACGGTCCCGGGCAAAGGTAAGGCGTCACCCGTGGAAATACCGTGCGTGAGGCCGCAAAGTGATATGAGGTGTTACATGCTAGATCGATGTGGCATTGAGTCGGGGTCCTGACAGGTACCTATTGGTCATGGTGGACAAATTCACCAAATGGATAGAAGCCAAGCCAGTCAAAACGGCAGAGTTCAGACCAGTGATAGACTTTATCTCCGGGGTAGTACACCGTTTTGGTGTCCCCCACAGCATCATCATCGATAACGGCACGAACTTTACGGCCGACGAGGTTAAATCATGGTGCAAAAATATGGGCATTAAGCTCGATTACGCTTCAGTCTATCATCCTCAAACCAACGGTCAAGTGGAACGAGCAAATGGTCTAATAATGAGCGGCATTAAACCCAGACTAGTGCGGTCACTTACGAAATCTGACACGCACTGGGTAGAGGAGCTCGACTCCGTACTCTGGGGGCTGCGGACAACGCCCAACCGTACTACCGGATTCACACCATTTTTATGGTATACGGCGCAGAGGCAGTTCTGCCCTGCGACATCATTCATGACTCACCTCGAGTGCGCATGTACGAAGAAAGAGAAGCCGAGCTGGATCGGCAGGACAGCTTGGACGCATTGGAGGAAGAACGCGACATCGCCAAGGCTCGTTCCGCATTCTATCAGCAGCAGGCTCGAAGATATAAAAGCAGAGAAGTACGGGCCAAGACTTACAACGTTGGCGAACTAGTTCTACGCCTGCCGGACAAGAAAAAGGACAAGCTCAAGCCCAAATGGGAGGGCCCCTTCATTATCGATCAAGTCCTGACCGGCGGAGCGTACCGTCTACGAAATGCGTCAGACAACCAACTCGAGCCGAACCCATGGAATGCAGCCCGCCTCCGAAGATTCTATGCCTAGCGCCGGACTAAGAGTTCGTCCCCTTCCCCCGCTCCAATTTTTACACTTCAGCTGTCTTTTGTTTCTCTTTCTTCTCTTAATCCTTTTACTAAAAAGCCCTTACGGGCCTACTTGCGCATTGTTCGCATACACTTGATGTGCTATCCGCACTCATTATACCTGGGGGCTTCTTTACCAGAAGCTTAATTATAAGGGCTTCATGCCCAGCACATGTGTCAAGCTTCCACATGTACCTTTTATTCACCATTATATGCATCGATATGACTTAAGTTTTGGCCAAGCTGGGTTGCCTAGCTCCTGTGCTTACCCCTACGTTCCCGATTGTTCGGCTAGGAGGTAAAGGGAGCACCTCTGCGATTGTTACTGCCGGGTCAGCCGGATGTGTACCTCAGACTGGGTGAAGCCGAAAGCTAGCGTTCTTAAGGGAATATTTGGTCGGTGATTTGAAAGATGACTTTTTACCTACTTATTTTATCCGCCCCCAGATGTTTTTCTGCTCTTTTTCGCAGTCCGGACATGCACTTTAGGGCATGCCTCCCAGGGAAAGGAACCCTTAACGGAACTATTCTCCCTGGAAGATGTTTCTTACTAACCATGTAATATAACATAACTAGTTGGGCACTTGTCTGATAAAGCACTAATGACCCCTACGCCTGGTCTCCATGCATGCCCCGGTTGTTTTTTTAACCGAGAAGGTATTCGGACACACTCCGGACTCTAGGGTCCCGAGGCTGAAGCAAAAAGGTCGGCAAAGACAAACGATCTACAATCCGGCTAGAAGGCATTTTACATGTCATTTTTAATACATTGTCAGAATGACTAACTGTATTCCTCCTCAATCCCGTCTAACAGGCTGTCCAATTTACAGTCCCGTTGGAAAAATTTAGCGGCCAACTCTACTTGGCCGTATACTAAACTCACAGGGATCTCCTTCCCGTCGGGCCCCATAGGTCCGACCTCGGCCATATGGTTGGGATCCGCCTTCTTGTACCGCGTCTTCACCATGGCCCAGGCCTCCCTGGCACCTTGGCGGCAGGCTGAAATCTTCCATATACGGAAGCGCTGCCGCACTCCCTGAAGCTTCTCCGCAAGCTCCCCAAGGCCTTCGGGTAGGGAGAGGGCCGGCCATAAAGCTTGGACGACGCCGCGCATTGCCTGCCAAACTCGTTCGAGCAGCTGCAACAGCTTGGGAAGTTGATCACCCGTCGATACGGGCATCTCCTCCGCAGGACGACCTGTGAGCATACCTACAGACATATCTTGTCAATTGACTTCCTCACCGAACTCTTCTTTTCAAAGGAGTTCGCTCAAGCACTTACTATAAATGCCGCTACGAAGCCGCTGATTCTCCTTAACAGAGCCGGACAGCTCGGCCCGAACGCCTTTCAGCTCTTCTCCAAGCTGGGCGTGGGCATCTTGGAGCTTGTTCCTTTCTTGCTGCACTCTGTTCAGCACCCTCTCGCCGGCCTTGAGCTGGCGCAGTAGTTCTTGCCTGTCCGGATCTTGTCCGGCAGCACCTGCAATGTCATTATTAGACTTACGCGCACGCCGCACAGCGCTTATATTTTTAAAATAATGTGTTACCAGGAGGGGTCTCTGTGTTTCCTCCTGCGGCAGCAAGTGCGGCCTCAAGTTGGGCCTTGCACTTTCCAGCTCCTGAGACAGTTGGGTATTCTTCTCGGTAAGATCCTGCGTTTCAAAAGATCCTTAAATGAGTTAATATAACTACTTTAAGTCTCGGGAGCTACTGGCATTTATAGCTGTTAAATTCTCTTACCCGTATGTCTTTTACATACTGCTCCGTGGCTCTGGTAAAACCATCTTGAGCAGCACGGAGGTGCGTGTCCCCCGGGTTAAAGGCATTCAACGCCTCTGGGGAGAAGCACGCGTCACGAAATACTGTCCGGCGGCGCCTATGGTTCATGGCACTCTCCACCTCAGACTTGGTGGCGGACAGTCTGTCGGCATCCTCCGTTGGAGGAGTGTCCGGCTCACGCCTTGCGCTCGCCTCCCCCTCCAGACCAGGTGCTGGAGCCTGGCTGGTAGAGGTTGGATTGGCAACCTCCACGCCCGCAGTCCGGCGGGCGCTTTTTCGCCTACAAAAGTCATGAGCACTCAAACGCTTCCTAGGAACATTGCTCCAAATAATGAACTGTGAGCTATACCTTTGCGGCGATGTTTCAGTCCATGCTGCGCTCCTCTTCCGCCTACTGGTCTGGACTGGCCTTTGTTGGTCAGCCGCCGCAGGCTCGGCTTCCCGCCCTGAAGGCGCCTCCTGCACAGCGCCATCGTACACGATGGTCAGAAATGAGCAAGGAAGGAATAACGGTGTCAGGACTTCGGTCACAATCACCTGGGAAGCCGGACATAGTCCGGGGTAGTCAGCCGTAATGGCGACTAAAGCATTATCCATGCTGAGCTGGTGGAACACCCCGTCGATCAGTTCCACCTTTATGTCCGGATCCTCTTCGGAGGCCGGATCCCAGGATCTCTCCGGATCCTCGGGTTGCGGAGCTGGACTTAGCATGTCCTCCACGACCCGACGCAGCTCCTGCGTCAAAAAAACACAATGTAAGAAACTTAAGCTTCAAAAGCATGGGTTGGACACGCAGAGTGTTCGCTTACCCAAGGCCGGGGATTATTCATGGAGAACCCATTCAACGGGTTCGTCCAGAGGAAATCCTCCTTCTCCCCCTTGTACAGGCCGGACAGGATCTTCACCAGGTCTTCGGCCGAATCCGGCCCTTTGCGGCCATGACGGATGGCATCGTCCTCCCCGTTGAAATCCCACATGGGGTGGCCCCTGTATTGTAGTGACTGCACCCCCCGCATAATGCACGTTGCCATGACTCCAATCATGGTCAACCCAGAATGGGCCAGTAACCTTATCCGGCCCATCAGATAATGGACGCTCTTGTCTTCCTCCAGTTGGGGGCTCCGCGGATGCCAACTAAGGCGTTTCTTCAGAGGAGCATTACTGAACTCCGGGAGGCCGATCCGAACAGGGTCCGGCAGAGGAGCGTCTTCTATGTAAAACCATTCCGAAGGCCAGTCTTCGGACGCCTTCTTAGGGGTTCCGGATGGATATCCGGTCCCGGCAATGCGCCATATTTCGGTGCCACCCACTTGATATATGGACCCCTCGTGAGAGTGGGGTACAAGGCAGAACAATCTCTTCCATAGCGCGAAATGGGGCTCGACACCTAGAAATAGCTCGCAAAGAGCTACGTAACCCGCAATATGCAGGATAGAGGTGGGCATGAGGTGATGAAGCTGGAGTCCATAGAACTCCAGGAGCCCGCGGAGGAACGGATGTACAGGAAATCCGAGCCCCCTTATCAGATAGGGGACGAAGCATACCCGCTCCCCTTTGTTGGGACTTGGGGTAGCCTCCGCTTGCTTCCCACCTTTGTAGGTGGCCAGCCCGGCTCGAACCGGAACCATGAAGGCCGGAGGGAGATATCCCCCCGCTTGGAGCTTCACCAGCTCGTTGTGCGGAACAGAGCATCTCCTCCAATCTCCTGGCAGAAGGCTGGGAGCGCGAGAAGAGGAGCCGCGTCGACGGTCCATGTTGGAATGGATTCTTGGTCGGAAGCGCTCCGATGAGTATTCGCGGGAGGAAGATGGTGTGATTTGGATCTGGATTCTTGCCTCTCTTATAGGCAGATTATTTGCACAACTAGGGGGTAAAACATAAAAGGCACCCTGGCTTTTCGCATTCGTGCGACGCGTGGAAGAAGGCCATTATTGGGCGTGGGAGCCAAGAAGTGCAACATTAATGAGGAAGCCGGACACTGTTCGGCAGGTACATGGAACTTGAAGGAGAACACGCCTTGCAACGCCGAAGACTACATACGTGCTGGACTTATCGTCATTAAAGCCTGGTTCGGGGGCTACTGAGGGAGTCCTGGACTAGGGGGTGTCCGGACAGCCGGACTATCATCGTCCGCCGAACTCCAGGACTATGAAGATACAAGATTGAAGACTTCGCCCCGTGTCCGGATGGGACTTTCCTTGGCGTGGAAGGCAAGCTTGGCGATACGCATATGTAGATCTCCTACCATTGTAACCGACTCTATGTAACCCTAGCCCTCTCCGGTGTCTATATAAACCGGAGGGCTTTAGTCCGTAGGACACAACCTCCATTACAACAATCATACCATAGGCTAGCTTTTAGGGTTTAGCCTCCTTGATCTCGTGGTAGATCCACTCTTGTAATACACATCATCAATATTAATCAAGCAGGACGTAGGGTTTTACCTCCATCAAGAGGGCCCGAACCTGGGTAAAACATCGTGTCCCCTGTCTCCTATTACCATCCGCCTAGACGCACAGTTCGGGACCCCCTACCCGAGATCCGCCGGTTTTGACACCGACAGGCACCTTTTATAATTGGGAGCACTCATTAAGTATGACATGCTAAAAGAGTTGACGTTGGACAAGGAAGACAACGTAATGATTTATGTTTTCCGGCATCTCAGTTAAAGTATATTGTCATTGACCTTCCAAACATGTTGAGCTTGCCTTTCTCCCTCTTGCTAGCCAAATTCCTTGCACCAAGTAGAGATACTACTTGTGCTTCCAAATACCCATAAACCCAGTTTTGATATGAGAGTCCACCATACCTACCTATGGATTGAGTAAGATCCTTCAAGTAAGTTGTCATGTTGCAAGCAATAAAAATTGCTCTCTAAATATGTATGACTTATTAGTGCAGAGAAAATAAGCTTTGTACGAACTTGTTGTGGAAGTAATAAAAGCGACGGACTGCATAATAAAGGTCCACATACAAGGGGCAATATAAAGTGACATTCTTTTGCATTAAGATTTTGTGCATCAACCCTAAACGCACATGACAACCACTGCTTCCCTCTGTGAAGGGCTTATCTTTTAACTTTATGTTTTTACTTTATGCTTGAGTCAAGGTGACCCTCACCTTTCCCTTTTTCATTTTACCCTTTGGCAAGCTCCTCGTGTTTGAAAGATCATGATATATACATCCAGCTGGATGTAAGTTAGCATGGGCTATTATTGTTGACATCACCTAAAGGTGAATACATTGGGAGGCAACACAATAAGCCCCTATCTTTCTTAGTGTCCGGCAGAAACTCCATAACCACAAGTATTGCGTGAGTGTTAGCAATTATAGAAGACTACAAGATAGTTGAGTATGACAACTTGCTGAAAAGCTCTATTGTTGACTCTTTCTGATGTTACGATAAATTGCAATTGCTTCAATGACTGAGATTATAGTTTGTTAGTTGCCAATGAAGTTTTTGAACCATACTTGACATTGTGAATTGATTGTTACTTAAGCATAAGAAATCATATGATAAGTTCTGTATATGTTGCTGTTATAAGAATGATCATGATGCCCTCATGTCCGTATTTTATTTTTATCGATACCTCTATCTCTAAACATGTGGACATATTTTTCGATGTCGGCTTCCGCTTGAGGACAAGCGAGGTCTAAGCTTGGGGGAGTTGATACGTCCATTTTGCATCATGCTTTTATATCAATATTTATTGCATTATGGGTTGTTATTACACATTATATCTCAATATTTATGGCTATTCTCTCTTATTTTACAAGGTTTATCATGAAGAGGGGGAATGCCGGCAGCTGGAATTCTAGCTGGAAAAGGAGCAAACGTTGGAAACCTATTTTGCACAGCTCCAAAAGTCCTGGAACTCCACGAAACAACTTTTCAGAATTAATAAGAATTTCTGAGCAAAAGAAATATGCTAGGGGGCCCACACCCTGTCCAGGAGACAGGGGGCGCCCCCCTATAGGGCGCGCCCCCTATCTCCTGGGCCCCCTGGTGGGCCTCCGGTGTCCATCTTTTGCTATATCATCGCTTTCACCCTAGAAAAAATTGTGGGCAAGCTTACTGGACGAAACTCCGCCGCCACGAGGCGGAACCTTGGCGGAACCAATCTAGGGCTCTGGCGGAGCTGTTCTGCCGGGGACACTCCCCTCCGGGAGGGGGAAATCATCACCAACGTCATCACCAACGATCCTCTCATCGGGAGGGGGTTAATCTCCGTCAACATCTTCACCAGCACCATCTCCTCTCAAAACCCTAGTTCATCTCTTATACCCAATCTTGTATCAAAACCACAAATTGGTACCTGTGGGTTGCTAGTACTGTTGATTACTCCTTGTAGTTGATGCTAATTCGTTTACTTGGTGGAAGAGCATATTTCAGATCCTTTATGCATATTATTACTCCTCTGATTATGAACATGAAAATTCTTTGTGAGTAGTTATGTTTGTTCCTGAGTACATGGGTGAAGTCTTGCTATTAGTAGTCATGTGAATTTGGTATTCGTTCGATATTTTGATGAGATGTATGTTGTCTTTTCCTCTAGTGGTGTTATGTGAATGTCGACTACATGACACTTCACCATTATTTGGGCCTAGAGGAAGGCATGGGGAAGTAATAAGTAGATGATGGATTGATAGAGTGACAGAAGCTTAAACCCTAATTTATGCGTTGCTTCGTTAGGGGCTGATATGGATCCATATGTTTAATGATGTGGTTAGGTTTACCTTAATACTTCTTTTGTAGTTGCGGATGCTTGCAATAGGGGTTAATCATAAGTGGGATGCTTTTCCAAGAAAGGGCAGTACCCAAGTACCGGTCCACCCACATATCAAATTATCAAAGTACCGAACACGAATCATATGAACGTGATGAAAACTAGCTTGACGATAATTCCCATGTGTCCTCGGGAGCTCCTTTCTCATTATTAGAAATTGTCCAGGCTTATCCTTTGCTACATAAAGGATTGGGCCACCTTGC
Source organism: Triticum dicoccoides (assembly GCF_002162155.2). Classification (NCBI taxonomy): domain Eukaryota; kingdom Viridiplantae; phylum Streptophyta; class Magnoliopsida; order Poales; family Poaceae; genus Triticum; species Triticum dicoccoides. The sequence goes on from NC_041389.1 coordinate 139,033,014, forward strand.
TGCACTTTATTTACTTTATTTACTTGTTACTCGTTACCACTTATCTTATCACAAAACTATCTATCACCTACAATTTCAGTGCTTGCAGAGAAAACCTTACTGAAAACCGCTTATCATTTCCTTCTACTCCTCGTTGGGTTCGACACTCTTACTTATCGAAAGGACTACGATTGATCCCCTACACTTGTGGGTCATCAATCATGACCATGTTCCTAAACTGAAATTGAATATTCCACCGTTTGAGGGTAGATACATTCCTGATGTATATCTTACTTGGGAGTTAGAAACTGAACAACATTTTACATGTTTAAAATATCCCGAGGAGAGACGGGCTGCTGCTGCTGTTTGTTCTTTCACTAGTTTTGCATGTGTATGGTGGTCTGAACATTGTAGATTATATCCTATTCCAGCTACTTGGGCTGCTATGAAAACTGCTATGCATACTCGTTGGGTTCCACCATATTATCAACGTGAACTGCTTCAAAAATTGCAGCGTTTAAGACAAGCAAAAAATTCTGTAGAAGAATATTATCAGGAATTACAAACTGGCATGATTAGGTGTGGTATTATTGAGGAGAATGAAGCTATACTTGCACGTTTTATGGGTGGATTAAATAGAGAGATTCAGACCATTCTAGAGTATAAGGAGTATACTAATATCACTCGTTTATTTCATCTTGCTTGTAAAGCTGAACGTGAAGTGCAGGATCGACAGGCATTGGCGCAAACTAACTTTTTGCAGGTCGACCTTCATCATGGACACCGCGTGCATCTTCTACTTCCACTGCACCAGCACCTCCATTAGGTGCCACCTCCAGCCGTGATACAAGAAAGCAGGCACAACCACCACTATCTGCCAAGAGCGCACCTGTCGGGCCTGCACAGAGCTCTTCTTCTTCCATGGCATCAACTGGGCACACAAGTGATATTATTTGTCGTTGTTGTAAGGGAAGAGGTCATTATGCGAGAGAATGCAAATCTCAGTGTGTGATGATTGCTACTGAGGATGGTGGGTATGAGTCCGCTAGTGACTATGATGAGGATACTTTGGCTCTTATTACACGTGAAGAACACGGTGGAGATGATTCTGATCATGAGACGCAATACATGGCTCCTGAAGATGCTGACAGGTATGAATGTTTAATTGCTCAACGTGTTTTGAGTGTGCAGGTCACACAAGCTGAGCAAAATCAGAGGCATAGTTTGTTCCATACAAAGGAAGTTGTGAAGGAACGTTCTGTGCGCGTCATCATAGACGGAGGGAGCTGCAACAACTTGGCTAGCATGGAGATGGTGGAGAAGCTCTCTCTCACCACAAGACCACATCCACATCCTTACTACATCCAATGGTTCAACAACAGCGGCAAGGTTAAGGTAACACATACTATTCGTGTGCATTTAGTACTCTACATATGCTGATTATGTTGATTGTGATGGGGTACCTATGCAAGCATGTTCCTTATTACTTGGTCGACCATGGCAATTTGATAAAAATTCTGTACACCATGGTAGAAACAATCATTATACTCTGGTTCATAAGGATAAAAATATTACTTTGCTTCCTATGACTCCTGATTCCATTTTGAAAGATGATATTAATAGAGCTAATAAAGCAAAACAGGAGAAAAATAAGAGTGAAAATCAAATTGTGGCAAATTTGAGCAACAAATGAAGCCTAATAGTAAACCATCTAGTGTTGCTTCTGAAATTAAATAGAAAAGTGCATGTTTACTTGCCACTAAATCTGATATTGATGAGCTAGATTTTAGCAAATCTGTTTGCTACGCTTTTGTGTGCAAAGAGGCATTATTTTCATTTGAGGACGTGCCATCCTCTTTGCCTCCTGCTGTCACTAACATTTTGCAGGAGTTTGCTGACGTCTTTCCACAAGACGTGCCACCGGGATTACCTCCCATTCGAGGGATTGAGCATCAGATTGACTTAATTCCTGGTGCATCATTACCCAACCATGCACCATATGGTACCAATCCAGAGGAGACGAAGGAGATTATGCGTCAAGTACAGGAGCTGCTCGACAAAGGTTATATACGCGAATCCCTTAGTCCTTGTGTTGTTCCTATTATTCTAGTGCCGAAAAAGGATGGTACATCACGTATGTGTGTTGATTATAGAGGCATTAATAATATTACTATTTATTATCATCATCCTATTCCTAGGCTAGATGATATGCTTGATGAATTGAGTGGCTCTACAATATTCTCCAAAGTTGATTTGCGTAGTGGATACCATCAAATTCGTACGAAATTGGGAGATGAATGGAGAACGGCATTTAAAACTAAGTTTGGATTATATGAGTGGTTAGTCATGCCTTTTGGGTTAACTAATGCACCTAGTACTTTCATGAGATTAATGAAAGAAGTTTTACGTGCTTTTATTGGACGATTTGTGGTAGTCTATTTTGATGATATACTGATTTATAGCATATCTTTGGAGGAACATTTGGAACATTTACGTGCTGTTTTTATTGCTTGACGTGATGCACGTTTGTTTCATAACCTTGGGAAGTGCACCTTTTGCACTGATCGAGTATCTTTTCTTGGCTATGTTGTTACTCCACAGGGAATTGAAGTTGATAAAGCCAAGATTGAAGCTATTGAGAGTTGGCCGCAGCCCAAAACGGTCACACAAGTGAGGAGTTTTCTTGGCCTTGTTGGATTCTATAGGCGTTTTGTGAGAGATTTCAGCACCATTGCTGCACCTCTCAATGAGCTTACAAAGAAAGATGTGCCTTTTCTTTGGGGTATCGCACAGGAAGAAGCCTTCACGGTATTGAAAGATAAGTTCACACATGCTCCTTTACTCCAACTTCCTGATTTTAATAAGACTTTTGAGCTTGAATGTGATGCCAGTGGAATTGGATTAGGAGGTGTATTATTACAAGATGGCAAACCTGTTGCATACTTTTCTGAAAAATTGAGTGGGCCTAGTCTGAATTATTCTACTTATGATAAAGAATTATATGCTCTTGTTCGGACTTTAGAAACATGGCAACATTATTTATGGCCCAAAGAATTTGTTATACATTCTGATCATGAATCTTTGAAACATATTAAAAGTCAAGCTAAACTGAATCGTAGACATGCTAAATGGGTTGAATTCATTGAGACTTTCCCTTATGTCATTAAACACAAGAAGGGTAAAGAAAATGTTATTGCTGATGCATTGTCTCGTCGCTATACTATGCTTTCACAACTTGACTTCAAAATATTTGGTTTGGAGACCATCAAAGATCAATATGTGCATGATGCTGATTTTAAAGATGTATTGCAGAATTGTAACGAAGGTATAACATGGAACAAGTTCGTCGTTAATGATGGCTTTGTGTTCCATGCTAACAAGCTATGCATTCCAGCTAGCTCCGTTCATCTTTTGTTGTTGCAGGAGGCGCATGGAGGAGGATTAATGGGACACTTTGCCGTGAAGAAGACAGAGGACGTACTTGCTACACATTTCTTTTGGCCAAAGATGAGACGGGATGTTGAGCGCTTTGTTGCTTGCTGCACTACATGCCAAAAAGCTAAGTCACGACTCAATCCTCATGGTTTATATATGCATTTGCCTGTACCTAGTGTACCTTGGGAGGATATATCTATGGACTTTTTTTAGGTTTACCTCGAACAAAGAAGGGGAGGGATAACATATTTGTTGTCGTGGATAGATTCTCGAAAATGGCACACTTTATACCATGTCATAAAAGCGATGATGCTCTTAATGTTGCTGATTTGTTCTGTCGTGATATTATTCGCTTGCATGGTGTTCCAAATACTATTGTTTCAGATCGTGATACTAAATTTCTTAACCACTTTTGGAGATGAGTTGGGGACTAAACTGCTTTTTAGTACTACTTGTCACCCCCAAACTAATGGACAAACTGAAGTAGTCAATATAACATTGTCTACTATGCTTAGGGCTGTTTTGAAGAATAATAAGAAAATGTGGGAAGAATGCTTGCCTCATATTGAATTTGCTTATAATCGTTCATTGCATTCTACTACTAAGATGTTCCCTTTTGAAATTGTGTATGGTTTCCTACCTCGTGCACCTATTGATTTGTTGCCTCTACCATCTTCGGAGAAGGTTAATTTTGATGCTAAACAACATGCTGAATTGATTTTAAAAATGCATGAGTTAACTAACACTACAAAAAAAAGACACATCCATGACATTTTGGGCCGAACGAATTTTTTCTGTCATACATATGACACTTCTATGACGATAATAGTGACAAAACCCGGTATCATCATAGATGTGGTGGGCTCCTACTTCTATGACAAAAAATCATGACAGAAGATGGGCTTTTCGTCCTGGGTGGGCCAGAGACGTAGCTGCATGACATTCTTTGGGTGGTCCATGACGGAAAAAACCGTGGTAGAAGCAAGGGCGGGGAAAATTTCGGGGAGTTCGCGGTTACGATGGGAGGTCAGGGGCCGAGCGATGCGCGTTTCTCTTGTGCACGTACGCACGTGTGTGCGAGGCGTTGGCTCTAACTGAACCCGAGCGAGGCGTTGTGCTCTAACTGAACCCGAGCGATTGCACTGCAGGCTACGCGTTACTGAACCCGAGCGATCGATCGATGGCTGTTAACTGAACCCGATCGAGCGATTCCTTCGCTACTGCTGCTAACTGAAGCCGATCGAT
>NC_041389.1:139038096-139057381 GCF_002162155.2 Triticum dicoccoides
CAGGACCCCGTGGCATTGCCTCTGGATGAACATGACCCCGTGGTGTGGAGGGTTGGATGAACAGTAGACGTGGAGGGGTGCCCATGGAGGGGTGGTTGAACAGTAGCCGATGGAGTAGCGCACGGTGGAGGCTGGATGAACAGGAGCCCGTGGAGGCTGGAGGAGGTCGACGGTAGCCCGTGGAGGCTGGAGGAGGTCGACGGTAGCCCGTGGAGGCTGGAGGAGGTCGATGGTGGAGATGAACAATATCTCCTGGAGTCCCGTTCTGTGGTACGCCACACCCCTCCCGATGAACAGGACCCCCGTTTCGACCGTAGCGCTCCAACACAAGTCCGTTTCATCCGTTTTGCGGTACGCCACACCCCTCCCGATCAACAGGACCCCCGCTTCGACCGTAGGAGGTCCGTTTCCTCCGTTTTGCGGTACGCCACACCCCTCCCGATCAACAGGACCCCGTTTCGACCGTAGGGGGTCCATTTCCTCCGTTTTGCGGTACGCCAGACCCCTCCTGATCAACAGGACCCCCGTTTCGAACGTGGCTGGTTGAACAAAAGGCTGTTTCCTCCATTCTGCGGTAAGCCAGGCCTCGTTTCCATCGACTGTTCCGTCCAAGCCCTCTCGATGAACACAACGACGCATTCCATTCTGACCCAGCCGGTTGGCTCCCCATGAACACGACGACGAGGCTGTTTCTCCGTTCTGACCTAGCCATGTACACGAGCCCTGGACGTACGTATGCGCGAGTAGGTGTTCGAGACCCCGCCCGTATGTACACATACATGGCTGTATTTTCTTTCTTGCACCCTGGCCGCTGTACGTACATGTACATGCTACGTGCGCGCCTCTACGACGACACGTGTGCGCCTCTACATCCACCAGTATATATGTATGTACACGTTCACGACCAGAATGACAACGCTACGTACGCTTCGACCAGGTGGGTCCCGACTGTCAGGCAATTCCTTGCGAGCGAAAATGTAGCTGGTGGGTCCCAGCAGTCAGGGGGGCGAATCGTTTTTTTTGTGGGATGCACTTCCTTGCATGCGAAGATGTAGCTGGTGGGTCCCAGCAGTCAGGGGGGCGAATCGTTTTTTTTGCCTGGACGCACTTCCTTGCGTGCGAAGATGTAGCTGGTGGGTCCCAGCAGTCAGGGGGCGAATCGTTTTTTTTGCCCGGACGCACTTCCTTGCATGCGAAGATGTAGCTGGTGGGTCCCAGCAGTCAGGGGGAAACGTTTTTTTCGCAAAATACAGTGGCCCGTCCGGTGGGTCCCAGCTGTCAGGTGGAGGAATCATCATTTTCCGCATAATAAGGAGGCACTTCCTTGCTGCGGCCGTGGACCCAGCTGTCAGCCTCTCCACGTACAGTCCACGTCCGATGGAAGTTGTTCCTTGACCATGTTGACCATGCTGCACCGAGAGCACCAGGGTGGTGGACGACGGCGAGGCCTAGGAAGGGGACGACGGGGAGCCGGGGAAGACGAGGCAGTGGAAGCCCGTGCAGAGAGGAGTACGAGGGTTCACTGGTTCAGCTGCGGTGTGAGGCTGCCGTCGCCGCAGAATAACAGGGGGTGTGGGTGAGTAGAGGGATGGCCTGACCAGTGGTGGGAGTAGTATGGAGCGGTGAGGCCTCCGTGGCATCACAGCCGGCCACGAGAGGCAGGAGGACGCGACACAACCGACGCTGCTTTGGGCGGCTGGAGCAAGAAGACCAGAGGTTGAAGAAGCACTACGGCCGTTGGATGGACATCATACAATCACTGCAGCTAGAATCGTTTATATTGACTAAGTTGACAAAGCCCTTGGTACGCGTCAACTTAGTAGGCCCACAGCTCAGATTTGCCAGAGAACATATAGCCCATTTACAGTTTGTTAAAAGTACAGCCCAACTTCTAGCTAGGACAACGATTAATAATTTCAAACAACCGCTCAAAATAGAATTCAAAAAAAATTCCCACATTTGATGGGATCCGAAATATTTTTATCCGAAATTTCTAGTCAGGTTAAATATAATTTCAAAAAAAGTTGTATTACGTTAAAATCCAACGAAATATTGCACACGCAACACGTAATGAAATTAAAATTTTCAAATTCCAAAAATAATATATTTTTTAAACTAATTACGTGTTTGGTGCATAGTAACTGCATAGTTATTATAATTACATCCCATTTATTATTTCTTAAAGTCCATTTTCTTGTTAAGCCTAATGCATACCTCCTAGGAAAGTTTGCAGCCCAGCGGGGCGGAGAATAACAAGTTGACCCGGATATTGTGTACAACTGTCAGCCCAGTTGCATTGCTGATGTTGAAAAAAAAGGCCTGTGTAGTACAGTACAACCTAACATGGTTACTCAGCCCACATCCAGCGACGTCGGAAAGGCCCAAACAAGGCTTCTGTACAACCTTTTGAAGTCACTGAGCTCAATTAATAACTTAAGAAAAAAGTTAGATTATAGTGGAACCTAATTAAAAGCTATCACGAGCAAATAAATAATTCAACGGGTCCCACTTGTGTGTGTGTGCGTGTGTGTGTGTGTGTGTGAGAGAGAGAGAGAGAGAGAGACCCATCGGTCGATGCTTGCAAATACATCTTTCAGCCATATGCATTGTTGATGCTCAGTAAAAACTTATATAGTTGACACAATCATATAGAACATCATAGCACACTGAACTTGCATACAAAAATTTCACGCAGGCGGCACAATCAGGATGAAAGCAGTGGATCGCTACGGGAAGGGCTATGTTGAAACCAAAGAAGTCGTACATAACGTTTCATCGTCTTTATCAATGATGGGGAAATATCTTGAATGTTGTGCAAAGAAAACAGACAGACAACACAATAAGTTCTGCTAGCACATTAAGTTGACGTACAACCCTTTCTAAAAAAAGTTCAGGTACAAAATTAGAACAGGTCACAATCAAATGTACTGGCATATCAGTGCTTCACACCCATAGCTCGGATTTAACTAGTATCTGATAGGATTCAGTTGTTACCTCAAATTAGAGCACATCCAGGCAGCCAGCCCTGCCTCTTCTCCCAAAGAAGCAATGGCCTCCGCCGCACGATGGAGTAGGCCCTGTGCCATCCATCGTTCCGAGCAACACGGGGAAAGTCTGATGTTGACTCCTGTAATGGACGTCGTCGACTGACCCTGGCACCAGCGGCGGCGGCAGGACTTCGATTGATGGATTGACCACTTCTTCGACATGCACGAACACTCGATACAGGTACATCCCTAACGTGGTCCGCGGCGGCCTTGGTGGCGACGAATAGTACAACCCCGGTTCCTGCACCGGTATCTCAACACCAATCACCTTCGGTATGGTGGACGACTTCTTCATCCATGCCATAACCGTCAGAGCCCAGCTGTCTGGAGGAACAAACATACTTACGAGCTCACGTCCAAGGTTGTTGATAAGCTCGTTCATGGACTCGCTGTTCCAAGCACGTCGAGGCATGCCGTGGAAGGTAATGTTAAAAACTCAAGCTCAGAGGGCACCGATCCCCATCCTGGGTGCCACCAATCAAAGCTCACCAGCGCGCCATTGCAGAACAAACGCCGGGAAGATTCGAACACACGACTACAGTCGAAAGTTTTCCGGAACCTGACAAAGAAATCAACCGGTGGCAGACAGACTTCGATGAGCAAGTCACTTATTTGGATGCCGTGTGCAATGCCAAGAGCTTTGACAAGGTCGTCCGGCGAGACGGGAGGCCAGTCGCCGTTGATGGTTACCATCAGCACTTTGCCGACAAACTGGTCGTCAAGCGCCGCCATGCCATTGTTGAGCGACAGCACGCAGTGACCGAAGGCAGGACGGACCTTAGGATCTCCGGCTCGGAGATACGCATTGACGGAAACATGATGGTGCACTTGAGTACAGGGAGTACAGGAGGGGGATTTTGGGGAACTGGAGTAGGAATCGAGATTCCAAAGGTGGGGGAGGGGCAGGAGACTGGGGATGGAAAGGTAGCATGAATTTCGAGCACGCACCAATATGCTCTCGGCGCGCAAGCACACGAAAACACCGGTGGCGCCCACATGTCGGCCTAAGAGTCCTTATTCTTTCTTTTTTGGAGAGCCCGACCTTTTTTTTCCAGGATCTTTTGAGAGCCCGGCCTAAGAGTCATAATTGACCTGTTTGGCATTGCGTTACTACTCGGCCCATATTCAACGACACCTCACTGGCCCAAACAAGTGTACATCATCGAAAAGACACTGAGCTCAAATTATATAAGTTGAAAAAAGGAGATATACTCTGAACACTGGAGAATGGTGATGCCCTCATTTAGCCCACCAGTAGTTCGAGACAATAAACAGTTCGAAACAACGATATATACAACATTCAAACACTGACTAGTGACTACTACTGACATAAATAGCAAGACATGATAGTTCATAAGAAGTCTTGCTACACCAGCAAAACGCACCCATCTGCAATGCTCAGACTCTCGTGATCCAGACGAGAATGACATTCTAAACAGAAGCAACTATTACATAGTAAGAGTGACATAGACGAGGATGACAAAATAACAAGGAATATGCATAACAAAAGAAAGAACTACCCATCCAGAACCAGCAGTAAAGACAACAAAGTCATTCGAAGAGATGATCCAACACCATCATAATTTGCAACCCCGCTTCGATGCAACAGCGCAATTACCTATCAACCTGACGGCTTGAACCACATCACTGCCTGTCATAATTGAGATATCCAAGGATCAAAGTTAATCGGGATGCCTTTGTCATTCTCACCTTCTTTTGGCTGTAGGCTGTATCATTGACAATCAGGGGAGTTTGCTCCCGAACTCCTAGGGCTCGCCGTGTAGACACAATTCTCCATAGCAAACAGAGCCTCTCTGCCATCAAGGTCCTTGCCAACGGTGATCTCCTGGTTAATCGGATAATTGAGTCCGAGAAACAGAGAGTGTGAACCAAGGTTGTTTACCCGCCTCCAACTAAAAGATCCTGAAGGCCCCAACAAGCTGGTATCCTGCTCATAACATAACAACCACTGTCCGGATACTCACGTATTACACGGTGCTTGTATACAGTGGGATTTTTGCAATATAACTTTTCCGGCTCATGTGTCCAGATGATCATCAGTCTTTTGCCGTCGTCTGATCGAGCGAGGAACTAGTTGTGCTTCCCTGTTTTTGGCAAAGGTGGTGTGATTACAAAGGGCAATAAATGTAGGGACACTGCATCATATCAAAAAGGACAGACATTGTTAATGTAAGATCAACATTGTTGAGAGTATGAGTAGGATAATGCAAGAAACAACATTGATATGTCCCTGTTGGAACTGGGAGGAAAATACAGGGAAATGTATACTATGTTCGAAAATATAGAAGTGCCATGCATGGTTATACTCATGTTATCTCGCAATCGATTCTTCACAGGAAACTACCATGTCATGCATGTTATGTAATCATGTTCTATCCTCACAAACAAATTCTTCAAGGTAACTAACAGACCATGCATTGTTATATACTCGTGTTCTATGGGCAAAATTTTTGTGAGGATATTATTCTAGCCATTGATTGCTGAAGGGCGAATATAGGTATGTACACATGATAAGCATTGCAGGATTTCACTACTTCCAAATATAGAGTTTTCCATATGCACATTTACTTCCCTAATGTATGGTTAGATGAAACCAACAGTGTGGTGCATGTTTCTACATCATCAAAATAAGGAAACTAACATGGCCATTGATATACACTCATATTTAGTAGTAGTATATAGATTACTGTAAAATAAGGATAATATCCATATATTCCTAACCGTTTGATTATTCAGGGTAAAAATTGGCTGTAATGGCATGGTCACAATCACATGAATTAACTCATTCCAAATATAGCTGATTTACGGTGTCTCTAATACATTGCCATAGTTCTACTCAAATTCTGCTCAAACAGGGATATGCCAATCCTCACAAAAAGTTCAAACAGTGTCATGGCGTCATCATTAACATGAGACGGAAACAACTTACACACGCCGTCCCCGCAATACGTGGTGCCATATGCTTTGTCGATTGCGTAGATGATGCCATTGTGTTCAATAGCATCACAGAAGTGTGTATCAGCTTTGACGATGATCCACTGCGAGCCGAGTTGTCTCCAGCTAAAGAAGGCACCGGCGTAAAGATAGGCGAGTCCGCGGACGAACAGGGCAATTAGCTGGAAGTCTGCGTAATTCGCATGTCATGTGGGAACTTGGCAGATTACAATCTTCTGCAAAACAAGGTCCGTCCAACTGATGTAGTAATCTAGATGACTTGGACCGCGATGGTAATACTCTATATAATCCAACGGAGGAAGGATAATCTCATGGGAGGTCTGGAAGTTCACGAGCACCAACTTTTTACCGTCTTCTATGAAGACAGCCATCCAGTGGGAGTTCATGCCGACCCAGTACATACCTGCCAAGAAGTTTCGGGCGATGGTGATCAGATCGATGTCGAGGGAAATGATGTACGGCGACCCACTACATACCTGCAAAGAAGTTTCGGCTAATGGAGATCGGATTGAAGTCGAGGGGCAGCATGTACGCCTCCGTATCATGGTGACCCGATCTCGCAAGACCAGATAGCAGCAAGTAGGGTGTCTTGAAAAGCTTAGGCCTCGCTTCGACGATGGTCGTGTGCATGTCCCTCGAGCATGTAGCCAGCCGCAGGGCGCTCGACATATACATACACGAACAACAGAGGTCAAGGATGTCACTAGGGAGATTGCTCCAATCACGGCTCATATGGATGCTGCGCGGTTCATGTTCGACCATGGTGGAGTTTGGAAGGGGGCTTGATTTATGGGGGAGAAGGATGTTGATGCTGGAGCGGCTAGCAAGGGAATAGTGGTACTTGGGGAGGCGAGTGAGGCGACGGTACAAGGGGGCACAGTGAGATGGAGATGGAGACGGAGACGGAGAAGGAGATGGAGATGGAGTGGTGCTATGGGAGCGAAGAGGGAGACGAGGTGAGGCGCCAATGTGTTGTACAGCGGCGGTGACAGACTGCACAGTGCACAAGGTGAGGCTGACTTTGGTAACCCAAACACGTCGCGTGGACTAGTGTCAGGCGCAGGGTGTTGTCACTTCACTGTGAGGATGAGATGGATAGTATTTTGACCATCAAGTGTACTACAGTTGTACTACTACTAGTACTACTACTACTACTACTACTACTACTACTACTACTACTACTACTACTACTACTACTACTACTACTACTACTACTACTACTAGTAGTAGTAGTAGTAGTAGTAGTAGTAGTAGTAGTAGTAGTAGTAGTAGTAGTAGTAGTAGTAGGAACATGAGTACTCCAGTATTGTATAGCGGAAATAGGTCTCCCGTGCTAGCATGCCTGTTCACTTCATCGTTCAGGTATCATCCATATTGCGAGCAGAACCAAATTCTCGTGCATGCCCAATCAACGCCCTGCCGTGATGCATGCAGTGGTCGTTCTGGTGCATCAAGGACGGCATGCAGATCATTCCACACTTGAGAAGAGGAAAAATGGAAAGGTAGAACGTGGCAGCAGAGGAAGAGAAAGCTGGCTAACGAGGTTGGGAGGTGATCAAGCAGGAAGTTAATGCTCCACGCCTAAAGGTTTTGGGAAAACCTGATTTTCATATGGTGACTTATACTCACCTAAACGAAGGGAGTATTCCTTAACCAGAGAATGTTGTGTCTCCTACTCACGCGCCCAAAAAAAAGCTACGACACATTTTTTATCTGCTTGCATAGGTCCCACCTATCAGGAAGGATGGGCACGTGCATGAACAGGTACGACTCATCAGTCTACCCACATAGCCTTTTCGTTTAGTCTACCTAGCTGTATAATCAACTGCTTGCACGCCACTTCTCCCATTTACTTCTCCATCAGGAACCGATTCTCCTCGGCTTCTCACCTCCCCTTCGTCTTCATTTGCATCCAAACCCCACTGCGTTCATATTGTTTTAACCTCTTTAAATAATCATCTACTACTTCAGTTAGACTAGCCATCTAATCCTAATTCTCCAAACCATAGCCCTCCATTCCAGCGGTTCCAAATGTCGAAAGAGATCGAGATGCAGGTTTTTAGCGTCCAACATGTCCTCGTCGAAGGCTCGATGCGCATAGTTTCCCCCATCACCGTCCACCCAAGGGTTGTTCGGCAGTGGATCAACAATGTATCCAACTCCCTTGAAAAGGTAGAGACGAGGGTCATCGGTCTCGACGCAGAGTACACGGAGCGTGCCCCTGGGAGGATCCAGTGCGCCGCCGTCCTTCAGCTGTGCCTCGAAGATGATGTTTTGGTGTACCACATCATACACTCGCCCTCCATACCAGGTGAGCTTCACGATTTCTTGTCTTGGGAGGACGTATACTTCTGTGGGGCAGCCATCGAAGGGGACAAATAGAAGCTGGAGCCGTACAACCTTGATTTGAAAAGCATCGTTGACCTACAAACCAGAATCAAAATTCCTGTAGAAGATTGTGATAAACAGACACCATCCCTCTTCGACGTAGCAAATTTTGTGCTCGGTACAAATCTTCGGAAGGGTGACGAGACGGTGGCATTAAGGTCATCTTGATGGGAGAATTATCCCTTGACATACAAGCGGATAAAATATGCTGCCCTCAATGCCCGTGTGAGTTTCGAGATAGCTGCAAGGTCCAAAGAGCTTGTTGCGAAGCCGTCTCCCACAGAGAATGAGAACAAGAAGAAGAAGAAGAAGAAGAAGAAGAAGAAGAAGAAGAGGCTGCACCAGCAGGAGGGCATTATGGATGGATGAACTATTTCCTCTCTTGTAAAAAAATTATTCCCTCTCGGTGTATATCGATATAGATGGACTATTTCGATGGTGTGCATGTCTTTGGAACAGAGTAGTAGCGTGGGTTCGCTTGACTATAAGGAACTATTTATCCGCATATATAGCTTTCTTTGCTACTCCTTCCAGTGATCGGTATGCAGTGCATGTGTCCGTAGACATGACAGCTTGTCCATGGAAGTTCAACTACGATGACCATCACGTTTCATCTCGCAATTCCCACGATGCCTCTCCAACCCACGGCACCATGCTCCCCGACGTGCGCCTCACCCCTCTCGGCCACACGGCCCCTCTGCCTTTGTGTGCATGACATGTGGGCCACCTAAAATGCGGCGAGCATCAATTTTCTACCACAGCCACACGCAATTCCCACGACGCCGCTCGAATCCATGAAACCACACGTCCCACGACCTGCGGCTCACCCCTCTTGGCCCCACTGCCCCTCTGCCTTCGGGAGCATTACATGTGGACCAGTCACCTATCGGGTCCACATGTTATTGACTCAAAGGTAGGCGTATAAGGCGCTGAAGCTCAGTCCCGACGGCCCTGAGAGGGAAATGTAACTCCTGGGCCAGGGCTTGTGTTGCTCCCGCGGCACGAACTTGTGCCAAACTCGAGATTTGTTTCTTTACTATACATGCACGCAACGATTTAATGGACATTGTAATCTCAACATGTGATGGGGAGCTCTAAATTTGAATTTGAAACTTATAAAACGAAAAGATTCAAAACAAATAAATTGGGAGAGAGGGAGTATATCTTAGGATGTGTCCCATACAAAATAAGTCCCCTGGTTTGTCACCGCGAAGATGCGGTTAGAAAGGAGCACATCGTCTTCCTACTCGTACGGCAACAAATAGGCCGTAGACAGCATGGTCCGCATTTGACCGCCATGTGCAAGGTTCGGTGCTATCTTATTCAATCTCACTGTGGTTCCATCGTACCAATTCACATGGTGGCCCGTTTCATGGCTGATCCCAATGTTGGACAAAGGTTCTACAGGAACGGTGTCACCGTTGTAAATGTTGTGCAAATTGATGTTGCTACCCTCCCGTACATATGAAAGCCAATCTCCACTCGCACCGAGCCTAACCTGTGAAATAGTGGGCAGGGGGAGAATTAGGAAATGGACACGGAAGTAGTCTTTAGAATGCATTTACTACGTGATCAAACTCATCTTACCTGCTCATTGGAGGAAATCCGAGTGCCCCTCAACGTCGGCATCTCAAGGGGCGTCAACTTGCAACTACGGCCACGCCGTGCTGGAGAGACCCCCAAGGAAACATCCTCGTGTGTTCCACGGAACATCAAGATGCATTTGTATGAGTAGTTTATCTTGTGAGAGAAAAGGATGAACGACGGAAGGCCTCTAGAGATAGAGATGGACACTACTACTACCAATGTGCTGGCCCGTGTGTTGCAATGGATCCAAAGTAGTACGATAATAGTTGTTCACGTGCTTGAAATATAAACACTAGTTTTGATATACATGTGTCAGCAGACATGACAGCTTGTCCATGGAAGTTGAACCATGGCGACCATCACGTTTCTTGTTTCTACCACTGCCACACCCACACGCGATTCCCACGACACCACTCCAACTCACTGCATGACGTCCCCCGACGTGGACATGGATCCTCTGACGTGGCTATCACTGCCTTGCCCTGCCTTTCCTTCACTGACAGGTGGGACCCGTGCTTATGTGTCCCACATGTCAGTGACAGAATGGTAGGATTGTTCGCCTCATGGGATCCTCATCCCCCCGACGTGCCCCTGATCCCTCTTGGCCCCATCGCTCCTCTGCCTTTGTGTGCATGACATGCGAGCCGGCTGAACTGCGGCGACCATCAATTTTCTACCATAGACACACCCGATTGGACGCGGTTTTCCTGCTCCACTGTTGTGCTCCGATCCGTACTCCTGCACCATCGAATTTTCATCCAGCGGCTGTGACACATTTCGTCTCGGGCATCAATCCTCAGCTGGAGTACTTATGTACTATAGGTAGTACTCGCCGGTGTGGCCATCTACGCCTCGTAACGCCCCGACGCCCAGCTATGGCACCCTCCCCACGGCCACGCCACCACCGGCCGGTTCATCTCGAACGAGTGATTCGCGAACCACGCCACTACCATGAGAATGACATGTGGGCCAGCCGCATTTAAGGTCCGCATGTCATTGACTCATAGGCCGGGCACTAAGCCACTGAAGTTCGGTCCCGTGGGCCCTGAGAGGGAAATGTAACTCCTGCGACAGGCCTTGTGGTGATCCCGCAGTACGAGCTCGTGCCAAAACTGGAATTTGTTTCTTACTACTACCAACTAGTACTAGTAAGGTACACGTGCATTGCACGCATGAGATTCTGGTGGTTTGTGCATTATGCTTCTACATGTGGAGTTTTCTGGATTCTAACATGTGGAAAAATCTGGTGGAATGTAAGGTTAGGCAAGTTTGATTAACTTAGGTGAGTGTTTGGTTCAAGCCACACCTTAGGCAAGCTGCACTAAGGCCCCACATGACATACACACAAAAAATGTGGCAAGATTGCCTTAGGCTTGTGGCTCTCATTTTGAAGAACTAATAACTTTGCCTAAGCTTACTTGTGGCAAAGTTAGTCATGAATTAAGTTCAATCATGGAGTCTTCTAGATTATACATGTGGCAGAATCTGGTGGATGATATCCAACGGCCAGTAGTGCTCGGATTTTCCATCTTTGTACTGTCGGATTGGCTTCATCCAACGACCAACTTTCAAAGTTTTTCACACACTATATAGGGGGTATAGATATAGATGTGCCGGTCCGTTGCAATGGATCCAAAGTATATCTATTTAGTGGAGTGCACTCTAAACACATTATCTATTTATTTTTCTCTAACCTTCCGTAGCCATGCAACCAAGCCACATAAGCTTCATGGGTGCCCCCCACATCATATTATTCATACTACGTTGATTGAAAAAAAGATAAATCACCCAAAACAAGATCTTCCCGTTTTTTGTTCCTACGATGTTGTGCCGTGCACGTACCTACTAGTTGTATAGTGGTAGTACTAGTAATATAGTATTAAGAGTACAAACTTGGTACTAGTAGGAGTAGTACTAGTACGAAATGCTCCTACTCTATTAACGAGCCCCATCTGACACCAAATTTCTTGGCTTCCGTGCTACAACTAGATCTTCCCCTCGTTTCTGTTTTCCAACCCGGCGGTGGGCGGGGTGTCGGTTTGCTCAATGGCGGTCCCACATGAAAGTGAAAATGCTAGGCAACACGCCTTCCCTAAGCTATGTGTCGTGCCGGACGGGCCATGGAGTACTCCCGATTCCCAGGCGTGTGGGGTGCGACGCGAATGCGGCATGCCTTTTCCTTTTACTAGCAATGTGCCCGTGCGTTGCGACGGATCCAAAGTAGTAGAATAGTAGTATTTGTTCACAAACTTGAAAGAAATCACTATTGTTTTGATATAATCCTAATGTATTACTCCCTCCGTACCTAAATATTTGTCTTTTTTGAGATTTCAAATGGACTATCACTGTCACATACGGATTATATAGACATATTCTAGTGTTTCTAGCAAGATGACCACGCGTTGCACGAAGTTGATGGAAAAGGTAAGCACAACTTATAAATTGACGGATGGAGTACTAGTTACAGTGATGCATATAATTAAGCAAAGGGATCGCACATGTCGGTATTGACTGGAACGAGAATGCAACAACACAATAAGAATTAAGGCCACAATGATGCGATCGCAGTGGTGGTTATAGAAGGCAAGAAGAAAGATGGATCCACGAACGTACGACCTCCTCCTCCTCAACTTAGTGCGCCGGGCCACCGACCGGCGGCTAAGGAGCGGTGGATTTTGTGGCGAGGTCGAGGTGCTTCTCAAGAAAGGCATCCAAGGCTTCCAGCCGGTTGAGGAAGGCCAACATCGTAGCGTCCTCACTGGCCTTGTAGATACCTATGTACACAATTTGCTCGTACACGTGGATGTGTAGGTCGATGAATTCTTGCAGGGCGAGGCGCCTCGCGGCGAGCGCGACCTCCAGGTGGACATTCTTCATGGCGTCGGCGGGCAGTCGCAGGGCCACCAGTGCTTGAAAGAGGTTCCGGCCATGGAGGCCGATTAGGATGTCAGGCAATGAGGAGCCTGGGCACGCGGGCTGGAGGAGTATGGCGATGTCGTCCGTGAGATTCTTGAGGACGGTGAGCTTGTTGCTGGTAGCAACGATCATCTGGTCCAACTGAGAGTCGTAGTTGGCGTCGACGGCGGCCATCCACCAGCCGGTCTCCAACACCATCTGGAGATGATCCTCGGCGCCATGCCACAGGCCGGCGTCGTGGACCATCTGGCGCAGCCGCTGGCTGCTCATGCGCATCGCCGCCATGGGTCTGGAGTGATCTCTTTTGCGCTTAGTGTAGGTGCTTAGGCAAATGCTTAGGTGCGTATGATGTGGTAGATGCATTGGAATGGAGGGGCGCCTTTATATGAGGGCAATGAGGGCAAACTGCGTTGCATTCCCATCGTGCAACCTCTTTTCCCGGACCTACTCCCATTACTTCCCTCATGCATTTATTGAAGGAGGATGCATTGGCCGTTCAACATATCGGGAACCGCTACTCCCTCCCTCGTCTGCATTAAAGACGTATCGGGAACTGCGCTGCCCGCTGTCAAATCGAATACTCCCTCCGTCTAGGTGAGTATTAAGTCATCTTACGAAAACCAAATACTCCTAGGCGTGGTGCATTAACTCTCACGTTGTTTCTTATTTTTTGACATAAATAGAGGAATCAACCAATAAGAGATGTGGGCCTTGTATGCTTTTAATGACTTGAGACTATCAAACATGACATGCAGTGGTCAGTTTGTTGCACAAGAACAAATACAACCCACGTCAGCGCACACGCATCTTATAGCATCACATCCAATGGCTATAAAAGATGAATGAGACCAAATTATATCTCATCTAGATGAGTTCTAGCAAAATTGTATTAATAATACTTAGTACTCCTGCGCCATGTATCATATATTAGTATCATGTAGTACTTTATTTATTGCCATGTATGACACATAGTACTCAACTCTCTCTCTTTCTTCATTTAATTCTATGACACCTCATGAAATTGCTAAGGCTAGTACCATTACAACCAGCCTTAGCAAATACTAAACATTAAGTTCTCTCGTTTTCCTCTCCACCTTGGTCACCTAGATGGAGGGAGTATACTGCGCGGGATTTTCTTGCGCGGTAGGCGGGGCAGTTCCGCCTAGTCGGTTCGACAGAGACGCGAGAAGACAAGGGAGTAGGCTGCTGCAAACGTAGGGCTATGTGATTTGATAGCGAGTTATTGCTGGACAGGTGGGGCCTTGTGATTTGACTTCCCATTATCATTTTAATTGCGGCACTACGACCGCCGTGAGTCTCCCGATTCCTGACCACCTCCATACAGGTGCCTCTCCCAATGCTCCACCATGTAGTAGAGGCTGGCTCTTGCATGAGAGCCCACTTCTCCACTTTTTCCTTGCCTCTTTTTCCTCCACATATGCAAAAATGCCATGTAAAGCACACTATTGTACTTACTTGCTCCTACAGGTGCTTAAGCTTGCCACATAGGCATAAAGTCTTATGTGGCAAGTTAATCAAGAAGAGAGAGACTAGTTTGGTGACCCAAGGAAGAAACGGTGCTAAGCGCGTGTACCTAGGTGAAAAGACAATTTTGAGTCTATAGCTAATTAAATGAAGCAAACTTAGCAACACCATTTCATTGGAAGAGGTCACTCCTCGGCAAATGCAATAAATACTAGTACTCCATGTGTCCCATAATATAAGAACCTTTTTGGCACTACACTAGTGTCAAAACGTTCTTATATTATGGGACAGAGGGAGTACGAGGAAAGAGATAGAGAGAAGTAAAAAAATACACTTATAGCCAACCTTATAGCCAAAACCTTGTTGTAGTATGAGTGACTAAGTGATGACTATGTATGACATGCCAACATCAGATAGCCTAACGCACCGTGTTAAATCTCCAAGGGCATGACCGCGCGAGCGACGCGACGGTCGTGGTAGGCGCGGCCATGATACGGGCTGCTGGCAGCCCTTGGATCTGAGATCAAACAGTCGCATGCTAAGTTGCTGAAAATTTGCAGAATAACCCTCCAGGATAGGATATTCACCCATAGGTCTAGAATCACGCCATGCAACCGTTTGATATCAGATCCATGGGCTCTCGGAAGCCCGTATCATGGGAGAATGGAAAGCCACTACCCTGCCATTCGCACGCTGGCAGTTCGCTCCTACTCGTCCCCACACGTCCTTTAATACTATGGCAGTTCGCTCCTAGTCGTCCCGCCCATTCACATTACGGCAGTTCCACTAATCCTAACCCTCCTCCCAAATCCATGGCGTCCCAAATCTCCATGATCGGCGGTGAGTACAAGGTTAGAACCATCACCGGCGATGAGTTCGATGTCATCTACACCCGTTCTTCCGCGACGGTGAAAGGATGCCTTTCTCGCTTCAGACGCATGTTCAAAGACTCAGATGATGAGTTGGTCGCTGGGCTAGATGTTGACTACACCACAGTCCTGGGATGAGAGAAGGATCTAAAGGACGAAGAGAGGAAGAATCCCGTCATGACCCAGGTTTGCGTGCATGACTTATGCTTGGTCTACCACATATGTCATGCCGACGTTGAGTGCCAGGATTTTAAGGACTTCCTCGAGAGCAACCTAGTCAAATTCGTTATTGTAGACTTTGGTAACAACAAAGAAGTCCTGCGTCGAATAGGCCTTGTTGTAGGCAACACCTTCGACCTCCAGAAGAATCGGCTGGTGTCCTCTCATCAGCCTTCAATGCTGACCCTGGCAGGAGCCATGGTTCATCCTTCGTACGGTAAACTAGAGAAACCTCCATACACGTTTCATCGTCATGCATGGCAGAGGAATGTACTAGATATAGACCACATCCACTACGCTGCAATGGATGGCTACCTTTGCTTCAATATGTACAAGGGTTGGATGAATAGCAACAGCCAAGTGTGCGGTTCAAGCAAAGAAGTATCAGCCAAGAGGAAGGGGGACAAGGATGAAGTCGAGGACGTGGACGAGGACTCCAAGTAAGGTGGCAGTGTCGTTGCTCATGGTGGTTCTACTTCTAATGCAGTGTCTACTGGAATAGTTGCCAAGTTTAATTTCAGGCGTGCTTAATTTAATTTGAGGGGTGTGTTGTGCTGAGCCCCCAGCAGAACTATGTTATGTTTCTTCTTGTTACTTTAACTCTTCAGTACATACATACTAGTATTTCTTAAATTTCATCTTTTAGTTGGTATAGTACTACCACTCGTTTCTTCACATTATATACATACAATATATATGGCCAACATCATATAGCCAGCAGTTTAGTTGTTAAAGAATTTCAGGGTGCTTAGTTTTGTCAAAGAATTCCAGGGTGCTTAGTTTTATTTGTGGGGTGGGTTGTGCACTTGTGCTGGACACCATTATTGTGACAAGCCTTTTTAATAGTACTATATGCATAATTTGGCGACGAGTGCTCTCTATATGTACCACCTTTTTCTTTAATTTCAAGTTTTGCTCCATGGCGCAATCCATCGATACTACTACTGTACAAAACTGGAGTATATACATTTTTTAAAAAGGCTAGAGGGCGGGGCAGTCTAGCTCGGTCGGTCTCATGAGAGGCGAGGGCCTTTGTGATTTGGCGGCTCATTACTACTGTCAAATCGAATAGTACAGCGCCGCCCGCTACACGCCCGGTGCCTCTGTTAAACCCGCATGCAAACCGAGAATTCTACTCCGGCCACACATCCGTTCATGAGTGGGGCAGAATTAAACGCAACACCAGCCAAGCTCCTCCCGTCCGCCCTCAGTTTAAAGAGGCCAGATGCCGGCCAAGCTCCTACAGTCCGCCCTCTATTTACACGAGGCCAGGCAGACATCGGGCAAGAATCGCACCCCTCCGCCGCTCCCCCATCTCCTCCTTCACCATTTTCTCCACTCTTTCAATGGCTTCCGATGAGCCGTTCTCCGGCATATTTCCCGACTAGGTGGCCCGCCGAGCCCTCTGGATACGGGCGAGGCGCTCGGTGCTTCACCAACCTCGCTTGGCCCGACGGAGCCAGTTGCCGCCCCAAGCAGGCGCGTGGTTCAGCAACTCACCGCTCCAGTTCAGCTTGATGAGGAGTGGCGAGTTGCTCCACGCCGGCACGACGGCGAGCACGCCGGTACGGGCGCTGTCGCCACCGCATCGTACTGCACCACCAATGTCTGCGGTGGCCGCACCTCCCGTGTTTGTGGGCGCGCCTCCCGTGCATGCGGCAGCGCCATGCAGGCAGAGACAGAAGTCGGTTGCATGGAGAGCGATGAGTCGGTGGCCAACTTCTCCATGTCCGCCGCCATCATCGAGGAGAAGTAGAACACGGGAGGCCGCCGCCACTTGGGACCCATGAAGGCCACCGCCGAGGCGACGACCGCGGATTCAGGTGGTTTCTTTGCTGCTTCATCTCTTCCGAGGACCTTCGTCGACCCCGCAAGTGTCTGACGAACATGAGGAAGACAAAGGGATCCGCGGGTGGACATATAGAACTAAAATAAGTCTAGATACATCCATTTCTAGGACAAGTATTTCCAGACGGAGGGAGTACTAATTATACAAGAGAGCCAGATTGGCACCTCTTAGTTCATGTAAATGCAATGAAATCCATCATGTTTATATGGAGATCCGACTTTTTTATACGAAATCCTTCATGCTTATATGAAATCAGTCCGTGTTTGCACGAATTTCATCTGGTTGGTTAGAGTTGTAAAAATGTATGCCGCTGGCGTTTGATGTCGTCCTCCGCGGAAGGAAGCGGGAGGAAATTTGCCGGCTGCCGTTGGAGATGCTCTTTATGATGGAAATAATAGAGTGACATCCAATCCATTTGAGTTAATTTCCTGTATGATTGTCCCTCTATAAAAAGTTAATTGCATGTACAGTGTACACGTGACTTGCAGGGTGGCTACAGCTTCGTACAGAAAGTTAAAAAGAAACAAGTCCATCCTTCATCTTGTATTCTAAGTACTCTATGGGTTCCATTGTCAGTACAGTAGCAAAAGAAGTATATATTAAATAAGTAGAGTAATATATAATATAAAAATCTAAAGTTAAAAGATACAATTCGAACTCATGTCATCGCGGTGCGAGCATCCGACGCTAACCAGCCCAACACATTTTTGTTGTAGACTATGCTGGAGATATATCTCCATGTCTACCCTTATATATACTCCATTCGTTCCTAAATATTTGTCTTTTTCAGATTTAAAATGGACTACCACATACGGATGTGTATGTAGACATATTTTAAAGTGTAGATTCACTCATTTTGCTCCGTATGTCTTTTCAGGAAGGGGTCAGATTTGTCCTTGATTTATTTATGAGGTATGTAGATGGCACTGCACCGCCAAGAAAAGAGGGTAACATCAAAATTATGGACTACTTTTTTGAGTATGTTAGTAAGGTCCGGTCATATCACTTGTTGAAATCTCTAAAAAGACAAATACTCCCTCCGTCCGAAAATACTTGTCATCAAAATGGATAAAAGGAAATGTATCTAGATGTATTTTAGTTTTAGATACATCTCTTTTTATCCATTTTGATGACAAGTATTTTCGGACGGCGGGAGTAGAAAACAGAGTTGGTGATGATGGTGTGCGTGCCATCCTGCAATATAGGTCGTTGGATTTATATCTAACGGATAGGAAAGAAACTATGGCAATTTTGCAAAAATATACCCACACGTCTCTCCACGTTCGCAAATAAGGCCTTCCCTCGTTCAACCTTTTGTCTCACAAGATAAACTACTCATACAAATGCATCTTGATGTTCTGTGCAACGCACGGGCAACTAGCTAATTTCTTTTAAAATAGTTGCTACGATAATTGGGTTGAAGTGATATATTTTATGTCTGCCCCGAATGATTTCAGATTCACTAGTAGTAACAAAGAAAAGGTTGCCTTGTTAATTAACACAAAATAGGGTGAAAACTATCACATGAGGCCGGTAAAAACAAGGCACACTGGGTTCAGCGTCATCGTCACTACAGCTGTGCGCGCGCGAGAAGTCTACATATCGACGGGGCTACAGAGCGAGGCACCGAGACACAATGTTTGAGAGAGAAACCAATTGACAGATTATGATCAGATCGAGTTGTCACCCTTCTGCTGTCATTGTTGGGGGGAAGGGAGAGAAAGACGTATCGAGAGTGTGCGCGGTAGGCACAGAGGCACAACTAGCGAGTGTGTGTGTGTGTGTGTGTGTGTTTGAAAGAGGAGTATATAGATTATTATCAAGATCGATGTGCCACCCTACTCCTTCGGTGCTGGGTAGTGTGTGTTCGTGTATGTTTGAGAAAGAAGCCAGTCGATAGATTAGTATCAAGATCGAGGTGTCACCCTACTCCTTCGGTGTTGGGAAGT
>NC_041389.1:139057739-139156572 GCF_002162155.2 Triticum dicoccoides
ACTCACATATCTCTACTCTTATAAAAAACAGAGTTGGTGATGATGGTGTTCCTGCCGTCCTGCAATATAGGCCATCCGATTTATATCCGATGGACAGGAAGGAAACTACGGCAATTTTGCAAAAATATACCCACACCCCTCTCCGCATTTGCAAATAAGGCATTCCCTCGTTCATCCTCTTCTCCCACAAGATAAACTTCTCATACAAATGCATCTTGATGTTCCGTGCAACGCATGGGCATCTTGCTAGTAGGGAGAAGGAGTTTGTGTGACACATATCTAGCTATATTAAGGGATAGGTAGATAGCATATGTGTGACAGACATTATTATACTTTGAGACATTAGTGGCTGTGGGTGGGCGGAATTAAAGGGGTGGGCGTGTTAGACATAGAGAGCGTGTGTGTTTCTGTGTGAGAGACTTGTAGGACGGGGTAGAAAGACGAATTTAACCCTGACGGAGGGAGAGAAATACACGAAGTGCGCGTGTGTGATTCCGATGCCCACAGGGAAATGAGATATGTATGTGTGTGAGAGAGATTGCACAATTCATTCACGTATCACTATCTAGCGATCGTGGACGTGCATCGCTTGAACATAAGTCAATATCTACTTCGTATCATGGCCAAAGGTACAGTATCGATTCAACGCTATAAAGATTGGACACTCACATATCACATTTTTTTTCTATTTAAATAAACCTTTTTAGTTGCGCATGCCAAAGTTACAGTGATGTTTCTTCAAACAACCAATGTAGCTATCATGTACATGCACCATTCTTACTCTTGCATTCAAATTCATTAGTCTTGGATGATTTAAGTTTCTATTTTGAAGTAATATATGTAATATTCATATATGAATTCAACGGGTACACAATTTATGAAATGGAGGCTATGTAATCATATGAGGTAACACTTTTAAGTAGCTGACTACAATATCCATTTCTTTTTGTGCGGCTCTACACTAACACGTCAATGCATTATGTTTAAAGTAAATAACCAATGGCACTAAATTATCTATTTACACGAGAAATACATAGGCTGAGCGTTTGATCCCTTTTTTGTGAACGCGCCACTACACCTGTACGATTGGCCGCGCCCGTGTGAACGTCCAAGTTATCGGCGCATCATCCCGAGTCATTGTCTTTTTTTCTAGGGTGGACTTCACACCAGTTATTAACTGCTGACGCGTGCCCCGTGTACACAGTCTAGCATGACATTCCCGCTAGCACGGTCCAAAACTAGTTGAAACTGGATACGAACGATCCCGCGGGCGGCAAAATCTCCCGCCTCCTTCTAAAATTTCCGCCACCTTAGTCTTTAGCATGCGAAATCCCCCTTTTGTCCTTGGTGCACGGAGACCAACAGTTACAATACCGCCCTCATCTACATGATAGGTCAGGGCTGCTTTGGTAACTTCCGGTTCCCCCCACTACACGGCACCCCCATTTCCTCTCCCCCTCCCGTAAAAACGACTAATTCCATAGCACCAGAGCATCTTACATCACGCCATCCGTACTTCATCGCCCTTTCTCCCATCCCCTCTCAAAACCCTAGACTGCTCATCCACCGGCGTACCATAGCCCATTCACTGCCAGCGGCGTCCACCTCGCCAGATCTGCTTCGGCGGTCGCATCTACCCCTCCCACCTCCCCTAGAAACAAGTAGACTGCTCATCCACCACTGTACCATAGCCCATTCAGTGCCGGCCTTGTCTACGGTGCTGGATCTGCTTCGGCGGTACTCTCTTCAACCGCCGGGCATCTGCAGCGGCTCATTCGTACTCCCCATCGGAGACGCTTCGTCCACACCCCCCGGAGCCACCCCACTGACGCCCCTGTCGACGACCTCTGATCCTCTTCACCGACACCTTCCTCAACCCTACCGGAGCCACTTCACCGACACCTTCCGCAACCCTACTGGAGCTGCTTCGCCGACACCATCGTCAACCCTACCGGAGTAGCTTTGCCTATACCATTCTCAACCCTATCGGGGCCGCTTTGCCAACTCACAAGTCCACGGCCTCAGATCCGCTTCCTCGCACCCTCATCCAACCTACCGGAGCAGCTTTTGACGCCCCGTCCACGGCCGTAGATCTGCATCGTCGACACCACCCTTAACCCAACCACCGGAGCTACTTCTAACGCCCCGTCCAAGGCCGCAGATCCGCATCATCGACACCATCCTTAACCCAACCACCAGAGCAGCTTCTGATGCCCCGTCCACGGCCGCAGATCCGCGTCGTCGACACCATCCTTAACCCAACCACCGGAGCAGCTTCACCTACGCCCTCGTCCACGGCCACAGATCCGCTTCGCCCACACCGTAGTCCACCCTACCGGAGCCGCTCCACAAACACCCTACTCGACGGTTCTAGATCTCCTTACCGGACCCCGACAGCCAACGCAGCGTCATCACCCTTGACATTTCTAACCTGATTCCCACCGTCTGGAGAGATGCCAAGCACCCGCCACGGCCTAGGTACTTGTCACCTTTAAACCTGTCCAGCATCACCTTCCCGATGTACTTCAAATATACTAACCAATCGCTGTTACCTGTTATGCAGCTGGCAAAAACTACAAGGACAATGTTTCTTCTGGATCTAACAGCTTGGCCAACCAAGATCCTGGACTGAGGCATTGCTATGATCTTGTAAGCGCGTCTCTCTCTCTCTCTCCCTTGTATTGTTCTGTGCCTGCCAGCGTGCTTTGCTAGGATTTTCGACCAGTAATCCCTTTGTGCAGACAATGATTTCTACTACTGGCTGCTAAATTAGATATGTAGATGTCATACATGATACTACCTCGTACCTCCGTTCCTAAATATAAGTCTTTCTAGAGATTCCACTATAGGCTACATGCGGAGCAAAATGAGTGAATCTACACTCAAAAATGCATCTATATACATCTATATGTGGTCCATACTGGAATCTCTAAAAAGATATGTATATATATATAGGAATAGGGGCAGTACATTACACAAAATCATAGGTGGCATGTAGGAATTCCAATGCACTACATTAGGCTCCCTTAGAGTGCCTGCTAGTCCAGCATACAGAGTCATGGCTAGTTTATGGTACACACACAATCGTTAATTGGTGGTTTAAATATGCGCAAGGGATATGCAATGTAGTATCATGTAGAGATGTCTGAAATTAGCCGTGTCAACTTGCAGATAGGGTTACACAATGAAAAAGTGCAAGATGTATGTGGCAATTTCATGGAACATCGCAAAAATGGAGAGGCAGCGGTGAGCCTATACAGTGTGCTATGGTACGTCACTCCTCCATTGCAATCATCGTGACATGTTATTTGTATGCCAATTCTATTAGCCAAGTTTCTTATGGACAGTTATTACGAGTTATCCTAAGAAAATAAGCACCTGTGAATATAAACTCCATGTAATAAGCCAACCAGTTCTTTTCATTGCGTTTTCAGCTTATCTTTGGTATGATCAGTGGAAAGTCTAGATTGCATTATATTTTTTTCATTTTGCTGCCCATATGGAAATTAATTTGACTTGCAAACATCACAAATTGAACCCAGTGCAGTAATTAATATGATAGGAAAACAGACCATCACTATTTTCTCAAAATGCAAATACAAAGATACCATCTACTTGGCACAATCTAGTTTGGTCGATGTTTTCCATAGAGATCCCATTGCCTAATTTAAACGAAGAACGCATGACCCACATTTAAATGAAGAACAATTATTTATTAAAATTTGATGGTCCAAGTGGCTGGTTATTATCATATAGCGGCACCACCTGAAAGCATCATATAGCAGCAGCAGCTCATAGCAACTCATCATACAGCAGCAGCAGTCTGCAATTCATCATATACCAGCAGCAGCTCATAGAAATTCATCATATAGCAGCAGTGGGAGCAGCTCATAGCAATTCATCATATAGCAGCAGCAGGAGCAGCTCATAGCAATTCATCATATAGCAGCAATAGGAGTAGCTTGTAGCAACTCATCATATAGCAGCATCATTAGCTCATAGAAATTCATCATATAGCAGCAACAACAGCTCATAGCAACTCATCATACAGCAGCAACAGCTCATAGCAATTCATCATATAGCAGCAGCAGGAGCAGCTCATAGCAATGCATCATATAGCAGCAGCAGAAGCAGCTCATAGCAATTCATCGTATAGTGGATCAGAATGAAAATTTGGCAAAAATCAGAGGAGATCCTCACCTTGTTGGATGAGCTCATCCTTCAACAACACCTCAAGGCCATGGCCTGGGAGGAGGGAAGGGGGAATAAGGTGCCTTCTGCCGCAGTGTGGCATCAGCCGTAGTTGTGCAGCGCCTGCCGGAGTAGTGCGTTGGACGAACCACAATGGAGCAGCTGCTGGAGACCATGAGAATGAGGGGCGGTGCCAGAGGGAGGAGCAGCGAGGGAGATTTGCCCCTACCCGCCGGCCATGTAGCCTAGATGGACATAGCATCATCGAGGACTAGGCCAGATGGGACCAGTGGCGACGGCTCGCTGGAGGAACCCTAGTGCTGCAGGTAGGGGATCGAGGTAGAGGGAAAGGGGAGAGGAGATGCAAGCGGGCAGGGCAATGAATGCTTGCGTGTTTGTTTTTACTTGAGGGTCAGGTGTGACACGGGCGTTAGCAGTTGCATTTTGAGTGTAATATAGGCAGACAACAGAGTCATTTCACTATTCCCCTTCCCCTTCAATTTTTAGTGAGGTTCTACCCGAAACACCCCCCTCCAAAGCGAAATTAGTTAAGCCCAAGCTCATAACTAAAAAATGACTTCTTTACATCTTTTATGGCTTATTTTGACAATATGCCCTGAAAAGGCAGAATCGAACTGGCCCTTAACCTGCAATTCAATTGTGCGTGCAATGATGAATCACTCCTGCCTGCTATCTGTACATTTAGGCATCATCATACATGGCATAACCTAATACATGTGCTTTCCATTGTAGAATCTGGAATATGCAATGTTTATGTTAGTTCATACGTTGCACATGATGTTTAAATGCCCCTTAAATCTGGTCAGTCAAGTGATGGTCTTTAAGCCTCCTTCTTTGCTTCTTTTCTTGATATGTAAGATTTGCTCACACATCTGTTCAATTGCTTGTTTGCATCAGCCAGCCATACTAGGACTGCTTGCTTTGATTACTTGCTATTCTTGACCTAACACTCTAACAGAGCTTGTCAACGATTTAAAAACTAAGGGCTGATGTAGTGGGGCCTTGTCTAACTCATAGGTGACATAAAGGTTTGGCTGTACACTAAATTAGGCTCTCCAAGAGTACTTGGAGATCCAGTTCGAAGGTATGCCTAGTTTTTACATAGTGCAGACATAGTAAATGCTCATTTCATTGTGTGCAAGTGCAAGAGATGCGGCATGTTTCATTATGTGGTGTTGTTTTGTTATAATCTCATCCTTTTGTGTTCACAGACTAGAAAGTATGCATATTTATCTTCCAAGGAGATGAGTAACTAGTTTGTGTCACCTTGCAGAGGGGGTGCAATGAAGATAAGATTGAGGATTTCCAAGTACAAGATGTTAGGAAGGAGCCTTGCAAGAGAAGTAGGAGCTGCGCTGAGCCTCTTCAACCTGCTAAGGTAAGTCACTGTATGCAACTCAACAGTTCAATTCCTTGTTTGTTTCAGGCATAGTTAATTTTCTCTTTTCAATTGCTTTATTTGTCCTTAGTTAATGAGATGCCCAAATAATCATGACTGATGTTCGGTACTTATATAACTATTAGTTGACATAATTAAAGGCCTTACCATTTAATTACTCTGCCAAAGTGTGCCTGAAGCTTTGAAGTCTATTAACCAACTATTATTGCATGAGGCTCACAATCTAGTTTATTCTACACGAATGATTGCATAGTTTTGCCTGCTGTAGTATGTTTGTATGAAACCCTCTGCTGTGCATCATGCTCCCTAAGACTTTAATTGAGGTACAGAACGGCCAACTGCTTGCTTACTTATACACAACATGCTGTCTAAATTTGTAACTTGTCTGTGTTTTCGATTGGGCCCCAACATCATGCTTCTCAGGTGAGCTAAGAGGGATTTCTGTATGCAGGCTACATAGACTATATTTTTATAATTTTTAAAATATCACCTGCTTATGCTTCATCACGTGTAACATTTTTTTTGAAAGTGACGTGTAACATTATTGTTAGTCCTGTTTTGCCATGTAGTAAAAAATAGTGTCTTGTTTGCTTCACTGTTGTAACTGTATTTTTGCCCTAGTCATGCGTACTTACAAAAATATTTCAGGATGAAGTGACATCAACACAAAGATCTGCGAGCAGTGCGGCATGGCCGTTACCGAATGATTATGAATTGGAATTGGAATGTGCTGATGTTCTCGAGCATCAGCTAGAGGTGGCAAGACAACGTGTACATGATTGTAAATGTATAATCAACAAGTTGAGACTGGACATGCATGTATTAGATGCAGGAGTCAAAAAATGAAACAAGACACTGAGGTAACCATGAAGGAATTGGAGATTTTGCAGACTGAAATTTGTGCTATATGAATCCAGCCAATCCTATTTTCTAAAGAGATTATAGTTCAAATGGAGTTAAGTTGATGCGCGTCCATGATGTATGAGCTGTATCTTCCTAGTGTATGTAATTTGCTGTTTGTGTATGCTTTATTATCACCTGTGCCGAACCATAATGCCCAGTGGGTATAATTGGCTGTAATTTCTTTATTGTATAATGTAGGATTATTCTACCTTTCTATGCCTTGATCTCTTTGTTGTATAGTGTATGCTTTTTAGAGGTGATAGTAATGAGTAGGATAATTCTTTGAATATGCTATATCATTCAAACGGGGGCCAACTCGCCCGACCATGGCCCTTCACGGGCCGTCGGATCCATGGGCCTTCTACGTCTCGTAGGATCCATGGGCCTTCTATGTCTCGTAGGATCCATGGGCCTTCTACGTCTCGTATGATCCATGGGCCTTGTAAGGGCCGACTCATTTATGGGTCTTGTACGGGCCTTTAATGGTCCGTAGAAGGGCCTTTAATGGAAATCATACGTTTTATGGGCTGACCATAACGGGCCATTAATAGGCCGTATTTGGTGATGCTATGAAAATGGCCCAACAGATTAACGGTCCACAAATGGGCCGACTGTAACGATGGGCTGAATTTGGCCCACAAGCAAAAAATGACAGTAACGGGCCGTAAGTAACCGAATGCTGCAAATGAGCCCAAGAATAAATGGGCCCTCAGAAGGCCGAAAGTTAACTTGGGCTGGAAACGGCCCAACGGAATAACGGGTCATTAATAGGTATAAAGTGATACACTGTTCATTACAGGCCAGTTTCACCACGGGCCGTTAATGGGTGTAAAGTGATACACTATTCATTACGGGCCAGTTTCAGCACGGGCCGCTAATGGGCCAAGAGTTACAAAGGGCCTCATATGGGCCGAAAGACGTCATGGACCATACATGGGCCAGAAGTGAAAACGGGCTGAAATCATATTGGATGGCCCAGATGATGCTACTGGGCCTAATTCGGATAGGGCGTAATGGGCCTTGGGTTAGCGGGCTGTAAATGGGCTATATGCGAATAGGCCGTTAACAGGCTTTCCATGGGCCGGCCCGCCAACTTCTGACCAAGTCAAACAGGACGACCTTTTCACAGGAATGGGCCACTGTTGGGCCGTGCCACGTGTCAACGTATCATAGGCGCCTTCTGTCCAATGAGTGGATGACATCTGTCCCAACGATGAGCCGACACGTGTTTCCTCCAGCCAATGATGATTTTACATGTGGAAAATCCCCATTGGTCGGGGCTGTTAACGGGTTATCGGATCCAAAACCCGACCCGATAGCTTAACGGCTTTCCGTTACGGTGGATGCCACGTGTCGTTCACCCTTGACGAAAGCACTTCTGTGACATGCGATTTATCGTCATGGAAGTGGACACTTCCGTGATGATATTTTTGGTAATGTCATGGAACACTTCTACGACAGCACATGTATGACTATCTTGATTCTGTCATAAATTTGTCATGGATGTACATGCATGACAAAAAACGCGAACTACAGTGACAAACACGTATCATCACGGGAGTGTATTTTTTTGTTGTGTAAGGAAAACATTGAGCATATGAATGCCAAATATAAACTTGCTGGAGATAAGGGTAGAAACATGTTGTGTTTGCACATGGAGATCTTGTTTGGTTGCATTTGCGTAAGGATAGATTTCCTGATTTACGCAAATCAAAGTTAATGCCACGTGCTGATGGTCCTTTTAAGGTGTTGGAGAAAATAAATGATAATGCATATAAACTTGAGTTGCCTGCAGATTTTGGGGTTAGTCCCACTTTTAACATTGCAGATTTGAAGCCTTATTTGGGTGAGGAAGATGAGCTTTCGTCGAGGACGACTTCATTTCAAGAAGGAGAGGATGTTGAGGATATCAATACCATTGTTACACCCACAGCCCCTACTCCTACATATACTGGACCAATTACTAGAGCTCACACACGCCAATTAAATTATCAGGTACTTCCGTTTCTTGGTAATGATTCTAATGTTCATGAGAATATGATGCTGCCTAAATTGGATACATTTGTTTTGCTTACAAATGAAAGGCCTATCTTGGAGAAGGATGAACATTGGAGCAAGAACAAGCATGGAGATGATGGCATGCGCAAGGGGAACAAGAACGGAGTTACAAGTGATGATTTCAGGACTTTGAAGCCATCATAATGGGTGCATGAAGCCTAGGACGAAATATACAAGATGCCACTTCATAAATTTTGTCCCGAGGCTATTCTAGGTGATGCGTCACCTTATTATTGGGCCAGGCCCATGTAATTTCGAAATACATAAGTATAGGCTATTTTTAGAGTCCGTATGTGTGGGGAAACAAGAGATAGGGTTGATTTCGGACCCCTCCACCAAGGGCCACGAAATTCCCCCCTCTTCCTCCATATATACAGCCCTTAGGGCACCGTTTAGACTTTGGGTTTTGTTTAGATTAAAGTTCTCCATAGCTGCAACTTTGCGTACTTCGTTTGTGTTCAACGACCAGACAAAGGCGTCACAGAACCCCACCTTGATCAATAAAGATTTCCTCTTATATTCGCAATATCCTGATTGCAATCTTAGTTTCTTACTTGTTCTTCGTTTGCCTGCAGGAAACATACCTTCGTGGTCAGGTTGATTGTGCTCTGGCGTGGTCAATAACCTCTCGGAGTTGGTTTAGCGATTGCTAAGGCGCGACGTCCTCGCACTTTCGTAGTCGGATCGTCAAAGTCGACTTCCTCCAAAACGATAGCCACCATCTCATTGAAAGACGGGACACCTTTGCCTCTATCACCTTCAAACTCCTAGCAAGCCTGGCGCCTGCCTGCTTCTTTCTCTTCTTTCCTTTGTGGGTTCGTATGTGTGTGTGTGCTCTAGCAACAGATGGGAGATGAATAAGCCTGAATGCTGGAGGGGTGTATTTATAGAAGGAAAACACTTCCAGCCGGGGCGCCGGCCGAAATTTCCGCCGGCCTTGTGCGAGTTGTTGGATGCATCTCAATCGAGCGACCCTGTTTACCTTCGCGTGTGTCCTCATCGACCACTTTTCTTCTTCCTTGCCTTATCTCTTCGTGTAGCGTCATGCTACCTTTCTTCTCGCGTGTCACACACCCCCAACCACCACATGACCACCATGGATTGTGTCAGCCGAGCTCGCGCCCTTCCTTCCCCTCTATTTCTCTCTCAAACCGCTTTTCCCGCCATAGCTCGCCTCTTCCTCCCAGACCGCATCGGCCAAGCCCGCCGCTTTGTTGGATCGGCGACCATGGCGAGCTGCGATGGTCACTGTGGGGTGAGCTTACAACGGTGGCGCGATGAGCAGGGGCCATGACCGCGGAATGTTGGGACCACTGGGGCATAGAAGCTGTAACCTCGTCATGGGAAGCTGCAACCGTTGAGGCCAGGAGCTACAACCCCTGTCAGTAGAGCAACATGGACTCAGTGATCACCGCAGGCACCGCGGTCACCACGACCGGTTCCAGCAAATGTGACTGCTAGTTGCAGCAAACGCGAGCACGGTTTCTAGCACAAAATCTCGCTAGTTCCAACACCCGTTGGTCGTGGTTTTTGCTGGAGGCGACTGGATGGTTGCAGCAAATGCGGCTACTGGTTCCAGCATCTGCGAAATGCGGTTTCAGCAAATCATCTTGCTGGTTTCAACATTTTTCCCTCGATGTGTCTTTTGCTGGAGACGACGTGGGGGCATGGTTATTTTTGCTGGAACCGGCAGCCGCAATGCTACGACCATTGGCGCATTTCGCTGCAACCATCGACAAGGACAAAGCTATAATGGCAGGGCGACGAGGCACAAAGCTGCAATGGCGGGGCGACGAGGCTGAAGGCAGCGATGCCATGTTGCAACGTTGAGGCAACTTTCGTGCAACCATAGACGGGTGAAGCTACTAGGCCATGGCAGTGCTGCGGCGGGAGCCGGCGGCTTGATCAGCGGCGAGCACGGCTCGGTGCGTGGGGGCTGGAGCGTCACCGCCGGCCAAGTCCCACATTCCCTTGCCATGGATTGCGTTGACCAAGTGTTAGGTAGAGATGGGAAATGATTCACTCGTGAATCAAGCAGTTGGTGTGGACCTAATCAAACGACTGCGTGGTGACCGGCCAAAATTCGGCCGGTCGACCGGCGCCTAGTATTACCCTTTATAGAAGGGGAGAGCAGCAGGAGCGGCAGAGCCCTCTGGCGTGCACGCCCACGTTCCCAATCGTGGGATCGTGCATGCAATCGAGGGAGCGTGCGGGCTGGCTCCTTTCTTTAATTTATTTCTTTAATTAATTACTTTTTTTTGAGACAACTCTTTAATTAATTACTAGTTGACCGAGGTTTGAACCGGCAAGCCCGTAATCAGCCCCTGTATTTCTTAATCACCCTGTGAACTTTAGCACCACTAGCATGCATGCAACAGCCTGTGAGAAGTACAGCCATGCACACATGGCCATATTTTTAATGGGCTAAACATGATTAGTTATTAAATGGCTCATGAAGGGCTAGGGTCAGAACGTGCACGTTAATTGTGTTTGCATGCAACTCAAGGTCTAGCGTCATATGTGTTATCAGATGAATATTTGACCAAGTGCACTACGCATATATTTCATTAGCGCGATGTATTTTTTTAAGCGTTGTTTCAATATTTCATTTTGTCGATTGAAGCCGAGCATTTATCATATAGTTGACATTTTAATGATATTAGCTTCCGTTATGACAATTTTATTTTTATATTTTCGCCGTTAGTAGCGATGTGCATGTGTGCGAGCCACGTGCCCTCCATTCTTCCATAGTAGAAAACTTGATGACTGTTTATTTGTTTCATCATATTCTAAAATTGCCGGTTTAATGCATGCATAAGCGATATTCGAAAATAAATCATATTCCTATTTTTCAGTCATCAATTCGAGCGGTTGCTTATAATTAGTTCCTTTTTCATTATAAAACGGAAATTTGCCGTTTTGTGTTTATATTTTATGTGGTTTATGCATTTTATTTATCTTTGTAAAAATCCATGTCAACAGATGCCCCTCGAGGTCTGGACTTGAGGAAAGAGATTTCTTTTTTCACTCGAGCCCAGAGCTTGAAACTTGATTATACATATTTCGTGTTGAGTCAATTACATCACTGGTGTCACAACTTGGCGCGGAAAGTCAGTTTAGTGTTAAAACTTGTGGCATACATTAAACTGATGCCATAACTTTGTTTTGACGTGCATATACGGTGGAACTCACGTTTCTATACGAATAGAGTGCTGATTAGACATGCCAACGTGGCATGGGGCCCGCTGTCAACGACTGGACAACAAAGTGGATGTGTGGCCAGCTATTTTGAAAAGAAAAAAAAACTTGAAATTTTTTTGTCCCGAAAAATACTATGCCACAGCCGCAAGGGTTGACTTGTCAGCTTCCCACAAGTAAATGAAAATTGGTAGACACGAGTCAGGCATTTTGTGTAATAACAGGATGCTGCTGATATATATTCTTTGACTATTAAGTGGGCTGCAGTCCCTACATCCCATTTTTCTGTTTTCTTCAGAAATTTATAGAATATATGCAAATTATAGTAGTGTGATATAAATAATATATACATGTATAAAATAAAGTACATTATAAAATAATCACGTATGGAGATAGCATTTATCCATATAATAAATTATGAATTACAAAATTGTTCATGTAGTACTTTGCATATTTAATAAGAAGATATATTAAATAAATTCTTATATAAGTTTAAAATTGTTCACGGTTTAAAGAAATATTAATGCAATATAAGTTTTTAGGAATTTATAAAAATATATATTTTATTTCAATAAATGCTAATATAAGTTTAGAATTTTCATGATTTAAATAAAAAAATATGTAGCATATAAAAATGTTCATTGTTATTTTTAAATTTATTTTGTTTTAACACACAGTTACAATTTACATGTATTTTAAAAAAATTAAACAAAAATAACGGTGTAAAATGGGTCGCTGGGACTCCAGCCGACTTAAGCTAGAATGGTTATATGAGTTACGTAAATGCTGTTTGGTGTGTTTATTTGGCCGGCGGCACTGCAGGCGTCAGGTCATGTGATTGAATCCCAGGGCGACAATTTTTACACAATACTAGCCTCCATCTCTGAGAAAAATATGGGCCCTTGCCAGGGGCTTCTTCAGTTCGCAAAATAGCAGGCACACGTCGTCTAGTTGTTGACAGCGGGCCACAATGCCACATTGGCACGCCTAATCAGCATCGTGTTCGTATAGAAACATGATATGCACTGTATATGAACGCCAAAGCCAAGTTGTGGCACCAGTTTAATATATGCCGCAAGTTTTAGCACTAAACTGACTTTTTGCGTCAAGTTGCAGCACCAGTGGTGTAATTGACTCTTTCGTGTTTAGAGCACTTTTTGTGAGTATATGTGCTCATGCTCTTTTAAAAAACGTTTGACCTTTAGTCAAGTGCATGCCAGTTATGCATGGCTGTGCATCTTTCTTTTATTTGCACACGTTGCCGACCAATTTTGTAACCATGCAAGCTAGAAGTCAGGCCACGTTTGAGGTTAGCTGGGTAACAAACTCTATCCGGCTAACATACCGCGTCCATTATCTTCTCCACTATCTCCTCAACCCTCTTTTAAACAACCAGCCTCCTTTTCTTTTCTTGGACCAGATAGAAGACGTCGGAGACAAACCAGATAGAAGACGTCGGAGACTAGGTATGCTTCAGTCCGGCCGGCCGCAATTCTTTAGATAGGGTAGCAAACTATATACGACTTTGCTAGTACCTAAATTGATTCATTGACTGATTAGTCTGCTATCTCATTAGTCCCAGATTGATTTCAATCCCTCACAAGATGCACCTCCGCGTTGGAAAGTGCTGATTCGTCCAGCTTGGGTTTGCCCCTTCCGTCCTCTCATTATTAGGCCATAATTTACCTTTTAATGTCTTGGGTGTTCCTTTAATTTATAACCCATCTTTTCATCTCGTAGGTGCAGGAAGACAAGGACACCAGGTCACGGCTTGGATCAAATCTTACTTAGGTAATCTACTTTTCCAAATTGTCTGATTATATTCGTTCGTTGTTGCATCTCTCTCATTATCTAGAAGTGTCAGGGATATAATGCCCTGAAAGCATACAACTTTTTTTCGTCATGGTGTATATAGCCCTGGTCTCTGGATGTGTTTGATCTGTATTTATTCATCTGAATATCATGATCCCACGGTCGGCGTCCCGAGAAGCCTCTATATGGGCTTGGTCCGTCGTTCGACTTGGGGATTAATTTTTTTGTTTGAATTAGTAGATTGCTCACTGCTGCCGCTCCGGGAAGCCTATATATAGGCTTAGTCCGTCGTTCAACCATGAGAACTTTTTTTATTGTATATGCATGAGTCAATAAGTTGATCACTGTCGGCATACCGGCAAGCCTATACATGGGGTTGGTCCGTTGTTCGACATTGATTTTTCTAATGATATATGCGTGACTTTAGTGACTTGATCACTGTCGGCGTTCCGGTAAGCTTATATATGGGCTTGGTCCGTCGTTCGACAGTGATGCTACTGTTTTTGGGCATGAGTACTATTTTCAATCATGAGTATCTGTTTTGTATTTCTCATATTTCTTTTATGCATCAAATTCAAATATTGAATTGTTTTTATTGTAGATACTATCTCTCGTAAACTGTGTACCTTGGGATCATCATTTCCACCTCGGTATAATATTCAATCTTGCACTTTCATGTTTTTTTTAACCTCCTGTAATTTCATACGTATACCGACATGCATCTTTTCCTTGCATATAGATGGAGGAAGCCACGTCACCATCTTCGTACGAATCATGTAGAATGCCTCTATCACAGTTGGCCAAAAAACACCTATTTCAACCTGATAGTAGTGAGATAGCCAATCAAGTAATTACGAAGTTAGGCGTACCACACGGCCATCCTGAACTTGGACCACGTGGATCAACGGCAGGGCCATCTTTCTCAGCTCGTTGTTATCAACCTCCTGCACCTGGGCTCAGACTTGGTGAAGCTTCAACCCTTGGGACACATATGATATCCAAAGGTTTAGGCTGGGAGAATCATGAGCTTGAATATGCCCCAATGCCTATTGGCTATGTTGAATGGGGTACTAATGTCATGAAGAAATATCATACCCACCTGAAGGGGAGTGAAGAGGGCGTGGATTATGTCTATGGAGCCATTTATTGCTCTTTAGGCGACTATTCTGTCTCCCCTCCTCTTTTAAGGTCTTTATCGGAGAAATGGGATCCCAACACCAACACGTTTTTGTTCTCGTGTGGCGAGCATACAGTCACACTTCTTGATATGCATCAGATCACGGGGTTGCCCCTTGATGGTGAACCTTATGAAGAATATGTTCCCCTAGCTGATGAGTTGGATCCTTTGACTCTTTTGTACCCCAACTTCCTGCCTCGGCTCCTAGAAACTTGGACCAAGCTTGCTGTGGGTGGCAACGTAGGTTTCATGGAATGGTGTGACTTCTTTCACAATAGTGGAGTAGACTTTGCTACCCAGAGCTTAGAAGACCAGTGCATGTATACTGCAGCTTTTCTCGCAATATAGCTTTGCCGCTACATCGTTGTTGGTGGTGGGCCGTATATTCGCCCTGGGGTATTAGTGATGGTCGCATGGATTTCCCTAGGACGACACATCTCTCTGGGTCCACCTGCTCTTTGCTCCCTTTAGTACTCACTTTGGCAAATTTGTACTCATCCTATTGGTCCCTCGTTCATACATAGAATTTGGCCGGTCCACTACCTTGCTGGATGGATGGGTGTGTACCTCAGGAAACCCTATGGAAACAGAGCAAACACACCACATTTACCAAGCCCTAAAATTTTGGCAGTACAACCTAATATGGTGAAAACCATGTTTAAGACGCCATATCATTTTACTCCTGAAGAAGCACATGCTTTCCTCGATGATTATAAGAATATTGCTTGGAACCCCTATTCCCTCAAGGTGGAAGGTGTTTCAAACCCAAGAGGGCGTTCTTAGTTTCTAGGCATGCTGCCATGGAGGCGTGGTACTATCACCTCCGACGTGTGTATAGCTGAACCATATCACCCAGATCGAGTGGCACAACAGTTTCGTCTTGACCAAGTTGTACCCATTTTCTCCTCTAGCGAGCCTGTACACCCAAGACGAAATTGGAATTGCCTATGCTTTTTGGTCACACCTATTGTCCTCGGTCCCAGAAGAATTCCAATATTTTCCTGATGATGATCGAGTTGGGGACTCTTCCTTAGCAAGGCTAACTGGTGGAAAAAAATTTCTAAAGCCTTTCGCCGACATTCGGGGCCATCTTTGCAATGGCAACATGACTGGGCAGACCCCTTATAATTTAAGGGTAAAAAATAAACATGCACTGCAGCATAATATCATGCCTCGTCCATTGTTCTATAAAGATTTTATGGTGGTGAGGAGAGTATCTATTGAGCACTGCAACCAACATGTTCAGTCCCTTGAGAGAACAAAGACACGTATCACATATCATTGGAGACTGATCCTTTATAATTATTTCAATGATGTTGCTGCTGCTGTACCGGTGAAGCCTAAAGAGGTGAGTTAACAACATGCGTGTCTATTTCTTTATGCCTCGCGTACTATTTAATACTAACTTGAGTTTTTTGCAGTTACAGTGAAGTAATGTACTGAAGCACAATGCCATAGCTGGGTACTCCCTCTGCTCATCCGCTGACAGTGGATAATGATCTCCCAGACACTACCAAATCCGCTAGCGGAAAGAGACGCAGATAGTCTACACCAACTCACCTGGACCAGGAAGGAAGGCTGCCCTTGAAGCGCAAACTTGATTTTGCCGAAGAAACTGATTTTTCTGAACCAATAACATTGGACGGTCCATCATTAGATGTTGAATCAGTAACTTTGTTAATGATGAAGATTTTGGCCACGTCCTCATGGGTGAAAAGGACCATGGCTTTGGTGACCTCTTCAGTTTATCCGTAGAGGATTATGCCACTGGCGAGTGTGGCGCCAGTTGCCAACCTTCCAGGCCAGGTGCGGCTGAAACTGTGCCCCCTACCCCTAGTGCTCTTGATTTCTTTCCAACTTTACCTGGTATTTTATTTATTTATACATTCATTTAATTGGTCGTGTCTATGAACCATCATTATCATCAAATTCTCACGACTCCTCTTCTTTCTTTTTAGGTTGCGAACAAGAAATTCGCAACTCCGAAGACCCTGTGGTGACGGTTGTGTCAGGGAAAGGCGTAGAGATGGACTGCAGTTTCGTCAAGGACACATTTATGGATGCTACAGATTCCATGGTGAAACGAGCCCTCGAAGGACTGAACGACTCCACCCTTGGTGATCCCAAGCGACGCATCATGCTTGAGAGCATTTCTCAGACGTTGCCCA
The DNA here is from genome assembly GCF_002162155.2 of Triticum dicoccoides. Taxonomy (NCBI): domain Eukaryota; kingdom Viridiplantae; phylum Streptophyta; class Magnoliopsida; order Poales; family Poaceae; genus Triticum; species Triticum dicoccoides. The sequence goes on from NC_041389.1 coordinate 139,074,667, forward strand.
TGTAAGTACCTGAGGTAGCTAAGGTGCAGGCCATGTTGGTCGGGCTTATTGACCTTTCCGCTGACAGTTGGAGGTTGGCCAGACTGAGTTCACAAAGGAATCCGAGAGAGATGAGCATGTTGTTGCTGAAGCAGAGCTTAAGATTAAGTCTGGCCATGAGGTTTCCAATGCCATAATCGAGGAATTATCTATCGTAGGAAAGAAGTGCACTAAAATGGAGGCACGGGAAGTAGAGCTGAAGGCCCAGCTTGAAGAGGTTACCACTACTAGGGAAAACCCTAGTAGTAGCGCGGGTTTAGTGCCCACTAGTAGCGCAGGTAACCGCGATACTAATAAGGCACTACAGCTATTACTTAGCAGTAGCGCGTAAGACTTGCGCTACTGCTAAGACTCATAGCCGCAATGTTTGTTCTATAACGTGTTGCTGCTAATCTAGCTAGTAGCAGCGTGTTTCCTGTCCATCGCTACTAGTATTCTTTTTTCTTTTTTTTGATTTTGAGTGTATTTATACGCCGTTATACAAATTTTGGTACAATACCAATTTTGAGGTTTATATCATTATGTCCATAACAGTGTGTCAAATAAATGTGGATTAGGTTCAAGTGGAGGCAATATGTGGTGCATGTCAAAAGTATACTACTAATCGAAACTTGATCTAGTTTGGACTAGTAGTACTTTCGATGTGCACCACATGTTGCCTCCACTTGAATCTAATCCGCCAGCACAAGCTCTATAATCATCATCATAGTCATTACCACCAACAGTAGTTATTTAATCATCATAGTCATAGTGTAGCACATCATCATCTTCAAACTCATTCTAGCTAGCTAATCACCACCAACACTAGCTACGGTAGCTATCTAATCACCACCAATACTAGCTAATAATAATCATCATACTCATTACCACCAACACTAGCTATGTAATCATCATAGTCATAGTGTAGCACATCATCATCTTCAAACTCATTTTTAGCTAACTAATTAATTACTCCTGCTGCTCTCTCTCTCTCAGGTAAAAAAACATAAAACATGTGTAGCTCTCCTGCTTCATCAAGTTGGAGCATGCAGATGAAACTGTCTCCTAATCGTGAGCTGCACTTCTGATTGCTGCCCCCTAGTACTTCTCTGCGATCGTTCACAATTTTGCTCCAGTCTTTCACTATTAAGCATTCCTTACTATCAGAAATCATGTATGCACTAAAGTGCATTGTAGGATATATTGGCCGTAAGCTAACAATTCTCATGCGACCTTTAGTCTCCATCCAATGAGGCACAACATTCATCGGGAGTCCCTATTGAAGAACATCGTATAGTAACATACTTAGCAATGAAGTTTAGCTTAAAAAATAATGTATGCAAAAGATGCACCGAGGACAAATAGTAAAAATCTTACCATCTTTTCTAAATAGATGTGACCGTAGTTAAGTACGAACACTATTGGTCGCACGTTTTGAATACTAAGACCTTCAAGTCCAAAAAATAATTTGTCTTGACAGTATGAAGATCCTCAAGCCATGAAACATAATGACTTATCTCCTCGCAGTTTAGTTCAGCCCCAGAACAGTAGTAGGTCCTGTCTACCAAGCGTCGGACATGTTTGCTTGATTAGAAATAAGTTGTCAATAGAAATTAGTTGTCAACTATTTTTGAATAAACAATATCAAAGACATAAATATGGTTGAGAAACTCACATAATGGTATAACTGGAGGCGTGTGCACATCAACCCAAATGTTGATATTACCTTCAATATCATCTTCCGGACGAATATCAAAGGTGATAACCATATCAGGCTAAAATGCACAAGTCCTGCATAGTGCTTGCCAAGTTTTGCATCCAAAATAGGTGTAGGTGTCTGCGTTGTATAATTTTGCATGGAAAATACAACCATGCTCGGTCTTCAAGTAAACTCTCTTTACCACGATAGTAGTTTTCATAGGACTGAAACCTATCTTATCCAAGACAAAAACTCTTGCATGGCAGGGGATACACTAGTAGAATAGTAAAAAATAAATAAATTATAAGTTGAAGCAAATGAAGCAGATGTCATGCTTAATTGCGAAAAAAGACTTGTCATTGTGACTTACTGTATCCACTTCAAAGTTCTTGTCCAGCTTGATGCTGAAGCGCCTATCATCATCTAGGAAGATTCTGTCGCACAGGCCGCGCTCGTCTTCACAGTATTTGCAAATACAGAAAACCTTTTCATCGTCAGTCATTTCTTATGTTCATAGTTGAAACATTAATTGAAAATCGATCGAAGACAACTACCAGGATACTCAACACACAAATCCGGGGCACTCAATATTTCCTACATATTCTGGCACAAGTCATGCAAAAATTCACAGAAAAATCTGGCATGACCTTTGCTAAAATAGGACATATCGAGCGCCTGAAATTTGCCGGAACAGAAATGAATCTACACTCCGGCAAAACATAGGCCACTCGGAGGTGTAACCTACAAACATGATCGGCCATTTGGGCAAGCACATATCCTATTTGAGCAACACAAGATATACATTTCAAAATATCTTATAGGACTCATATTGACATGAGCATTCAATAAGCAAAACCAAATCATAAAATAAATCATCTCTTGCGTCCGTACATCGTCGAATATTATCACTAATACATCCCGAATAGTATCATACATATAACATCACTAATACAACTAAAACCCTAGCGAACGCGGGTATCGGCGCGGGCGGTGGACACCCAAAGAGAAGGAACCATCACAGGATCATAGCTCCAGTGAGATCCCTGGAGAACCTGCCAGGTATTGGAGAACATGTGCTCCAGCGCAAACAAGTAGCGACAGACGTGCGCCTCCTCCTCGCTGACACGGTGACGTACCACCTCCGCGGAGTCCTCAAGCCTCTCGACCGTCACTGGCCCACGCGACCGCCACCAAAAAAAGTTTGGGTCAACGACGGGCTGAGTCCTCACCAAGCTGCGCCCCCAGTAGGTAGCGCCTCCTAGTACCAGCCCGACGGAGCCTAGTCCCAGACATGGCCCATCTGGCCAAGCAGGCGTCCTCCATCGAGTCGACAATGAGGATGCGGGATAGGCATCGTTGATGTCGATGCGGGAAAAATTGCTTTAACTAAAAAATAACAACAAACCTGACATCTTCAACTAGTTCTATTAATTCAACTAGTTCTTACTAGAAATAAATTTAATATAAATAAAAATAAACTAGTACCTAATTAGTACCTAGTTCTTACTAACTAATTTGTACCTAGAAACTACTGCCCTAATTACCATCTAATTTGATGAACCTAGGGTGTGAAAAGTGGTAGCGGATATTCCAATTATCCAACTTAAAACTGAAATAAGTGGTCAAATTTTACTCGTTTTATGATTCACCTTAGAAATTTGATTCGTTCCCACTCTTACGTGGACCCTAACTAATTTGAGCCGCATCCGCATCCGATTTGTTTTCACCCTTACATGAACGCTAACTAATTTGATGCAAGTAAAATTTGAAGAACCCTAGGCAGAGGTAGGGGAGAGGGAGGAGCAGGCGTGCTCACCTTGGGTGCCTGCGGTGAGGGAGGGGCAGGCGGTGTCGAGGTCGGGGTCGGGGCTTGGGCGCGCGGCAGAGGGCGGCGTCGAGGTCAGGGGCGGGGGCGGCATCGAATCCGGGGGAGGGGGCGGCGTCGAGGGTGTGCGGAGAGCGCGCGGCGGTTGACGGACGACGGCGAGAGCGGAGGAGTTGGATTTGGGGGAAGTGGCCGTGGGGAAGGACGAACCCCGTGGTTAAGTCAGAAGTAGCAGTAGCGCGTTCCAGAAAGCGCGCTACTAACAAGTTAGCTACAACGCGTTCTGCGATACGCGCTACTGCTACTCCTTTCTCTTTCCCCCCTTTTTCATTTATTTTTCTTTACAATTTATTTTTTCTTTCACCTTCTTCTATTTCTTTCATTTTCATTTATTTTTCTATTTGCTTTCCATTTAATTTTACATCCTTTAGCAGTAGCGCATTTTAGCGTAAATGCGCTGCTACAAAGCAAGTAGCCATAGTGGAGTTTTATATAGATCGTTACTACTATGTGTAGCCTATCGGCTAAGCCGTGGGTATTTTAGTAGTAGCGTCTTCAGATTTAGGCGCGCTACTGCTAGGACTTTATCTGTAGCGTGGTTTGCAATAGCACGCTACTGCTACTTAGCATGAGCGTGCGTTTTTGACTCGCGCTACTGCTAAAGTTCTGTGTATAAGGTTTTCCCTAGTAGTGTACTGTTACTTTGCACAAGCTTAAACAGGAAATGGAACAGCGCCGACAAGCACATAATACCCATCAATCTGAACAGAAGAACTTGGTGAAGACTCTACAGGATACCAATGCTGGCAAATGTACAAGGCTTGCTCAATTTGAACAAAAGACGTCAGATTTAAAGACCGAAGCAAGTCAATTGTTGAACAACCTGCAGAACTGGCGAGCTCCTTGAGAAGGCGCAGTCTTCGTTTAGTTTTTTTTATTTGGCCATTTCAATTCATCATTTCACTTTAAACCATTTTATTTTCAGTCTTCAGTTTCAATTCAGAAGTAGCAGTGCTTTATTTCTTCATATGGGACCTTCAGATTTATATATGATATACTAGTACGCAGACTGGAACAAATTTGACATTGAAGCATCTTTATTTATTTACACTACCGTTGTATATGGCATGAAGCCTTATTATCATTCCAATGTATGTACATCCCATTTTTTGTATGACAGTTTAAGCTCATGGAGCCTGTTTGATGTTTATATATTTTTTATTTTTTTATTTTTTCACGTCCCAATTTATAGTCGTAAGTTGTTGGAGTTTCTTTTTTTGTGACCCAGTTTATACTCATATGGGTGTGGAGTACGCTTGATGATTTCTTTTCTTTGCATCAGAGTTTATAATCGTAAGTCGTTGGAGTCTTTTTTTTGTGTGCCCCAGTTTACACTCATGAGGGTATGGAGTACGCTTGATGATTTCTTTCTTTGCATCACAGTTTATACTCGTAAGTCGTTGGAGTATTTTTTTGTGTGGGTCCCAGTTTACACTCATGAGGGTATGGAGTATCATTTTGTTTTTACTCAAGCATAGTAGTGCTTAAGGAATTTCCCATTTATCAATGGCGGACAATACTTGCCGTTAGGGGAAATTATCCTGTATGCACCACTAGAGTAGACTTCTTTTATGACATAGGGACCCTTCCATTTTGGCTCGAACTTTCCTCCCATCCGTTGTGTAACATTCATTGGACGGATGACGGCGAGCACTAGGTCTCCTTGCTTGAAAGATCTCCTTTTAACGCGCTTGTCGAAAGCACGGGACATTCTAGCCTGATAAGCTTCCAAATTTTGTAATGCCTGAAGGCGTTTCCCTTCAAGCATTTCGAGTTCACCAAGGCATAATTTTATGTCCTCTTCTTCGAAGAGTTTCTCATAAACAGCCACTCTAAGCGAAGTAATTTGTACTTCTAATGGTAGAACAACTTCTCCTCCAAACACAAGGGAATATGTTATCATTCTAGTTGGTGTACGTGTTGTGGTTCTATAAGTCCACAAGGCCTCAAGGAGTTTCTCGTGCCACTCACGCTTATTTCTAGATACGACTTTCTTTAACAATTTGCATAGGGTTTTGTTAAAAGCTTCCACTTGTCCATTAGCTGCCCGAATTATAAGCTATGGAATAATGATGATTTATCTTAAACTTTGAACATAACTTATCGACATGTTTATTCTTGAATGGAGTACCATTGTCGGACATGATACGAGAAGGAACTCCGAATCGATATATGAGATGTGTTCTTATAAAATGCTCCACATTTTCTCCTTTATCCTCCTTTAATCGGTGGCAGCCAGGATAAATGACCCTTTGATGATGGCGGATTAATAGGTCCTACTATATCCATTCCCCACATTTCAAACGGCCATGCAATATTTGTGGGATGCAACGATTCATGGGGTTGATGTATGAAATTACCATGTACCTGGCACTCGTGACACCTTTTTGCAAATTTTATGGCACCATCAAACATGGTAGGCCAATAGTAACCAAGATGTCGCAATTTATAATATAACTTAGGGCCAGATTGATGTGCCCCATAGACCCCAGCATGCACTTCATTTAAGGCTTTCAAAATTTCATTCCCTGCTAGACAGCAGTGGAGGATGCCATCGAAGGAACATCTATATAGGGTATCGATTATACATGTATAGTGAACTGACCTTTTTCGAACTCTAGACCTTTCTACGGAGTCCAGAGGTAAATATCCATGGAGCAAGTATTCCACGAAGGGGCTTCGCCAGTCTCCGACTTCAATCTTCTAGACATCTGCAGTCATTGCAACTGACGTCGTCGTCTCCTCGTCCTCAGCAAGTATAGGTAGTATCCTACATTCTTCAACACGAACGTTCATCATTTGATGTGAAGTTAATGACATACTAGCGGCTAAACCTGCTAAGGCGTCCGCCTTTTCATTTTGACTTCTTATAACATGCTGAATATTTAGATCAACAAACATGGCCATGAGCACTTTGGCTCGTTGGAAGTAAGGCATTAATTCTTCTTTCTTTACTATGTAAATTCCTAGTAGTTGGTGGATCACTAACTGAGAATCACCATAAACAGTGAGTGAATCTAACCCCATGTTCAGAGCTAACTCAAGCCCAATTACCAAAGCCTCATATTCTGCCGAATTATTTGAAACTGCTGAAGTTAGGTTAAACGAGTACGGGATTATTCCTTCATTTGGCGTAACAAATACGATGCCCGCACCTGCCCCTGATCGTCGACATGCGCCATCGAAGTACATTTGCCAGCATGAACTAGCAACCGATGTAGTGAACACCTCCTCATCCGGCAAATCATCATGTATTGGGAAATCATCGGGTATTGGATGGGTGGCTAGAAAGTTAGCTAGTGCTTGCCCCTTCATGCTTTTTGCGGCACAAATTTTATATCAAATTGTGACAAAAACATCACCCACTTAGCCAGTCTACCTGAAAGCACCATTTTATTTAAGATGTACCTGAGAGGGTCTGCTCTCGATACGAGGTGTACATTATGCTCTAACATGTAATGGCGTAATTTTTGTGCTGCAAACACCAATGCGAGACATATCTTTTCCATGTCTGAATAGTTGCACTCAGCCCCCACAAGGGTGCAACTAAGGTAATATAGGGACATTTCCTTTCCGGACTCATTATTCTGTGCTAAAAGAGCTCCCAACGACCTAGGCGTGGCTGCCGTATATAATTGGTGCACCCATGATAGGTGGGCGTATAAGGTAATTTTTTAATGTCCAAGAATGCATTTTGGCATGCTTGGTCCCACTCGAATGAGACACCCTTTTTCATGAGACGTGAGAAAGTTTTACATCTTCTTGATAAATTTGAGATAAACCTCCGAATATATGCTAGGTGACCTTGGAAACTCTTTAGTTCATGTAGATTTGTGGGTGGTGGCATTTTAACGATCGCTTTTACTTTATCTGGGTCAATTTGGAGGCCATTCTTTATGACCACAAAACCAAGAAATTTTCCGGAGGAAACTCCGAACGCACATTTCATGGGATTCATTTTCAAGTTATGTTCCCTAAGACGCTCGAAAACCATTGCAAGATGTTTCATATGGTCCTCCTCACGTTTTGATTTTACTACTATGTCATCAATATAACATTCAACAATTAAATACAATAATCCATCTAAAACTATGCTCATGGCTCTTTGATATGTTGCCCCGGTGTTTTTCAGTCCAAATGGCATAACCTTATAACAGAATATACCTTTGGGCATCCTGAAAGCCATTAGCTCTTCATCTTCTGGCGCCATTTTTATTTGATTATATTCCAAATATCCATCCATAAAAGAAAATATTTCATGATTCATGGTAGCATCAACGAGTATTTCAGATATAGGTATAAGAAAATCATCTTTAGGGCATGCTTTATTTAAGTCCCTAAAGTCTACACACACACACACACGTATTTTGACCATTTTTCTTTTTAACTGGAACAATATTGGAAAGCCACTTAGGATATTTAACTTCCGTAATGAACCCAGTAGCTATGAGTTTGTCGACCTCGGCTTCTATCTTGGGGAGTAGCTCCGGTCGAAATCTCCTTTGTGCTTGTTTTACTGGGGGAACATCGTATTGCACGGCAAGTTGGTGCACCGCTACCTCTGGATCCAAGCCTGGCATTTCCTCGTAAGTCGAAGCGAAAACATCTTTGTTTGCAGAAAGGAACTTACGATATTCCTCTTTCTTTTCTTTGGACAGACGTGCGCCAAAAAATCGGTCGAGGATCCTCGGCTGTCCCAATATTTATTTCTTCCAAGTCATCAATAGTTGGCTGATTACCATCCTCCATTTGTGGGGATGCCTCAGTTGGGTCTACAAATTCAGTCGAGGTCATGCAAACCTCATATCCCAGACCATGTCTTTTTTCTTCCAAAGGCCAGCCCTCGTGTAGAGCTTCAAGTTGTTCTCGGGACAACGCCTTTTCAAATGGCGCTCGCTTCCCCCGACCATCGCACAACGACGGGCCAGTGAGAGTATCATATCCCATTCTCTGCATCATATACAAAACTCGGTTATCATACAGAGAAATAGGCAATGACTCATCATCTTTATTTTCCAAGGTGATATGAACCACATTTTTATTTTTATTTTCACACTCATGCGACTCCTCTTTATCTTGCTCAATTTTATGTTGAACCAAAGGAGGTAAGAGCATAGACATTTTGGTACCTCTTTTAATAGATGATTTATCGATGACACGGAATATTGGATCGCCCTCTTTTCTTTGGTCACTTGGTATATACTGATAAATCTTTCGACCTGATGAGGATTCTGTAGTATTTTTCTCTACCATATTTGATTCAGGTACTAGTACAGACTTAGGCTTATGTACTTTCTCAACAGGCTCAAAGTAAAATTTTGCATCGGCGTAGAAAGATTCAGCTATGATGAATGGTCTCTTGTCTACAAATATTCTTATTGTTTCTCTAGATTGCTCTTTGTGCTTGACGCACCGATGAAGTGTGGATGGCACAACTTGATTTTCATGCAGCCATGGTCGGCCCAACAGTGCATAGTAAGATGTGGCTGCATCAATCACGTGGAATCTCACATATGTGGACAACGTTTCCAATTTTAATACTAAGGAAATGGTACCCATGGCCTCTTGATGTGACTGGTTAAAGCCATGGATAACCACATTTGACCGGCTCAAATCCTTGGGGGAATATCCAATCCTTTTCAAAGTACGCAGAGGCAACAAACTTATGGCAGAACCACCATCTATCATTATGCGATTTGTTGGCAAGTCGTCAATCTCACCAAACATAAGAAGAGGTCTGTTAAGCTTCTTTGAGCCTAACAACATGTCCTCATCCGTGAATGTAATATTTAACACATCATTTAATTCAGCTTCAGTTTGTGAGACTTCCACTCTATAATCTTCAGGAAATGACAATGTTGTAACTAGTGCCTTACGTAAATCCGAGGAAAGAGACAAAGCATCATATACAGAAAGCATGGCTGGTATTTTCTTCAAATGAGAGATTACATCTTACTTGACTGAGACCTTAGAAGGCGGGTCAATTGTCTCATTCTCGGTTACATCCTTGTTCCTAGGCTCCTTTCTAGGTGGAGGATGTGGGTCAGCTAACTGGTGACCTTATCTAAGGTGGACATGATCCACTTCTGGCGCATCTTCTTCGGGGAAGTGAAGAGACTCGCTATCATCCTCAAACACACCTATAGTGAGAACGTTGAATTCTTCACTAGGCGGAACCTTCTTGCACTTCACCAAATGCTGATATTTCTTTAGTACGAAGTGTAAAGGAGCGACATCTTCCATCACTCGGGGTAGTGCACGATGTTTTGGCCGCTGCTCCCCGCAGTCTTGGGGTTCTTGAGAAGCTGGTACACTGGGCCATCCATCACAGCTGCAGGGAATGTGAGCCTCTCTTTTACGCTAACCCTGGGACGTGGTCCTATGACCGAGGCATGGGAGGATGCCGAGCTATCTTGAAGACTGGAAACATTTGCTGTAGCCATCTTCTTTCCTTTCCTTAAGATTTTGAGGAGGTCCGTATCAATGGTTCCCTCATTGATCATTTTCTGTATGATATTCTTCACAACAAAGCAATCTTTGAGTGTATGGCCCAAAATGCGATGGTAGTGACAGAAATTTGGGTCATTAAATTTTGAAGCTTCTTCTAGCCTTTTGGCGTGGGAAGTTCTATAAGACTCAACTCCTTTAAACCATTGAAAAAGTCATCAATTTCTTCTATAGGAAAAGAATACTCCCTGCTTTGTCGCTCGTTGAGCGTTGTCCTCCTACCGACCTGTGCATCTCACTGTCCTTGGTTCCCTATAGGTGCTCTTCTGGGCTGAAACTGAGGTTTTACCGTCATTGTCTCCATGGATTGTGCAGACTTGGGTTTCATCGGCAACTTTTCACGCTGACCACCTTTGTCTATTGGCTTGTTGAACATTGTTTTTGTCCGACGAGCGACAAGCTGCATAAAATTTTCTATATCCGTGGATTTTGAAGCTAACTCTTCAAACGTGAGGGGCCTCACCCCTTGTAACTGGACATCCACTTCTGAGCGGAGATTGTTCATGCACATGCGCACTGCTTCTGGCTCAGTGATTGGCTGTGGGCAGTGAAGACTTAGGTTTCTCCATCTATTTATGAAATCAGCCACCCTCTCATTGAACCCTTGTTCAGTTTGGGTCAACTCAGTTATGCCCACCGTCCTCTGCGTGCTATAAAACCGCTCAAGGAATGAGTTTTGCATTTGTTCCCACGTTTTTATAGAGCTTGGAGGTAGCTTGCTGTACCAAGTGAAGCCAGGCCCAGACAATGTCTGTACAAACTGCCTAAGGAGAAGTGCTCCGTTGTTAGCTATATCCTGACAAGCAGCAAGGAAGTGTGATATGTGGTCATGGTGAGATCCATTCCCATTGAACTTACTAAACTGCGGCTGCCTGTAATTTGTTGGGAAAGGAACTAGGTCCACATCAGGTGGGTATGGCTTAACATAACCTGGCCGCATCGAGTACTGAGTTTGCATCAACTGGGACTTTACCCCTTCAGCGATCACTCTTTGGATTGCCTCAAGGTTAAGCCCTGCTCCTCCATGTTGGCTGCTAGCACTTGTGCCACCAACCCCTTCATTTCCTTTGTGCTGGTTATTGCTTATATGAATTCGAAGGGCTTCTAGCTCGTCTTCCTTTTGTTGGAGTGCTGCCATAAGGTTGGCTAATTTCTCCTCAACCGAGCGAGTTTCATTCGCAGCTAGGACTTGTTCTGTATGCTCTGCACCATGGTGAAGTTCTATCTCATTTTAAGAAGGAAAGGAGTGCTATCTGATAGGGGATAGTAAGACCCCCCATTGCTTGACCCAAGTTCTTCATAATCTGAACCCTTCTGGCTGCGCGTCATGCGGTGAGGACCTTCTACAACAGTCTCACGTGCCTTCTTCCTCTTGAAGCGTGTTGATGTTGAGGAGGTTTCGCTACTGTTGTCTGTCACCATTTTGACACCAACTGGCATTGCGTTGAATACTTCAAATGAGTTGCCCGAGACCTTCTTACGAGTTGGCCATGGAGCGAGAGTTCTGGTAGTCTTCTTTTCTATACTTGCCACTTCCTTTGCCCCATTTCTTCCGCTGACTTGGCTTGTTGATGGAGAATCTCTTCCTTGTATTCTGCTATACCCTGAATCGGCTCGTACTGCCATCTCTCTTTGTGTCAGGGCAGCCTGCTTTTTGCGTGCATGAGCAGCTTGCTTCACATACTCTTGTCGTCGTGGATCTGCCTTCACAAATTATTCATATTCTGGCCACTTCAAAAGAGTTTCTACACTCCGCATGATGGCTCCACCAACATTATCAGTAGAGATAGAGCATCCTGGAAGTATTTCCTTCAAAGCTTGGCAAACATTCTATGTCGTGACAACATGGAAGCTAGCATGGCTCCCCTCGCAGATCCTTGCATTGATCTTCCTTTCTCTATTTCTGATGGGATATGTCACTTGCTTCCATTGTTGATTGGTCATGTTTGCATCAGTTGCCACTAGGAGATCAAGCCATGCATGGTGAGCCCTCTGCCGTCGTCGTCGACGACATGCTGGATCAACTGAGCTTTCAAATGATGGTCTTGGTGCCGGCACCAATGAAGACAAAGGATCTGATTGTAGCAATTGGATCCACAAGTCCAGCTTGGAAGTCATCTGAAGTGACAAACACCCCCTGCCACTGGAGCAAGAGTCTATTTCTTGGCTCACCCACTAGGCATGGTCCAATGGGATTATAGCCCATGGTGGGGATAAATTCAGGTGCATCAACATGAAGTTGGTTTCTTGGACAAGCCGATCCTTCATGTGACGAAGACTCAATGTCCTTAACCATTACACCTTTTCCTTTGTCTGCGAAGGAAGCTCTTTGAGCTGCCCCTATGGTGCTTGGGATAAAGTTATGTGAGCTCTCTTCTGACCCCTCGCATGCGCCCACCCTAAGTTTTGAAGGTCTAAGGGGCACCGCGACTCTGGTCGATGTTGTTGAAGCAGATTGTCTTGGCGACGCCACCTTTAGTGATCTCGTCCGTTTTGCAAGAACTGGCCACTCTTCGGGTGTCATGCAAACAACCTTTGCTGGTACTTCATGGCTCATGACCTTGGTAGGTGACATCTTTGTGAAACCAGGAGGAACTGAAGTGGATGAAGAAGCTTCGCATACATGCTGATCCTTAGATGCTCTTGCAGCTGCACGTATCCTTCTCTTTCCTGACTTTGTGAGAACAGGAGTAAACCCTTCCTTCAGTGTAGAAGAGACTTCCTTTTCTTCTGGCTTAGCTGGGGATCTAGCTGTTGTTTCCAAACTCTTGCTAACTGTAGCCACAAGCAGACCAATAGGAACATCTAGCCAGAGGTCGCCAAAGCGGAGAGTGACAAATTACTGGACCTGTCCCTCCATACCTTCAAAATAAAGAAAACCATATATTAGCTTTCTTCAACTATTTTTTTGTATGTGCGTACATAATGTTTTATGCTTTATGTACTATGGAAATTCATATGTTGCAATCCTATGTTGGAATTTGAAGATGAGGGGAGAAATATGTCCCACCGGGTGTGCTAGAATCTGATGACGGGAAAATGGCGGGCGTGTGACACGCGTCCACGTCAGTGATACAGAGTGAAATTTAATGCATAAAATAAAAAATGGAATCAAACATTGCAGGTACTTTATTTTCAGAACTCTTACATTTACATAGAAGTTCCATTAATTATATCTCCAAAGAGAAAACCCCTGATTAAGAATTCCAACATATCTATTACATAGGATTACATCACATGCCTATTACAATATTCTACAAGAGAAATCCTCCTCACGGTCGATGATGAACTCCTGCTTGGTGATATTGAAGTTTGGTTCCATGCAAATATTCCTCTATGATTTCAGGTGTGATGTTTGGGGATATATTTCCTAGCCTGCAACCATTTGTGTGTTCAACCTCATGTATATGCAGAATGCATGCTGATTTTGGCTAGGCACAGTTTTATCATATGTTTAGCATATAGGATATGTATATATTTTCTTTTGGGAATTTTACATGACATCTTTGGTTTTGGTGGCATGGATTTATGTGACATACCAGTTTTAATAAATTTTGCATCATCACATTACTACTATCATCGTGCGACACTAATGTGGTGCCCGTGTGTAGCGTAACGGACTGAAGCTTTCTGACACAATATTGATGCTTTTTATGGTGCATATGATATGTGCCATATTTGTTGACTCTGAGTCTGCCCAGTATCGAGCCTGAACTGAGTGGAGTTTGCTTATGATATTTTTGTTTGTTTATAGCCTACGTGGGCTACACGGAACATCCCTTATCATGTATTTTGCATGGATTTTTATGCATATGTCGATGTGGAGTGAACCTGTTTTCATTAATTTCTGGTTTACCTGTATTAATACTAACACCGTGTAGCACTAATATAATGCCCGCGTGCAGCGTAACCAATTAAAGGTTTGTGGAGCAATTATGGTGTTGCATGAGTTATATGACATCTATCATTTTTGTTTATGTTTGTACCTTACATGGTATTATCACTAACTCCACATAGCATCATTTCATTGGCGCTCGTGTGTAGCGTAACCCAAGTAAAGTGAGTTTGTGGTATCCATTTATGACGATGCTAATAGTTTAGGCTCTTATAGCATTGGAGCATTTCATGACATATTTTATTTGACTTTGGCCAAAATATGAGGCCTGAATGTTTTGCTTAATTTTCTCTCACTTGTATTACTACTAACACCGTGTAGCATTAAGATAATGCTCACGTGTAGCGTAACCAGGTACAATTAGTTTTTATGATGCAACATGTTTTGTAATTCATCTTGCATGATTTTGGTCTTTGCGTGTGTGGCATGAACGCATTTTTAATTAAGTTTTGCCTTGCTTGTATTACTACTCACACCGAGTAGCATTAAGATAATGCCCTCGTGTAGCGTAACCAAGTGAAGGTTTGTTTTCATATATTCTTGTCCGTATTACGACTAGCGTGACACATAATGTCCGTAGCGTAACCGACCAAGAACTTTACTATGAATTCAGTTTAACATTTGTGTGATTTGGCTCTGACTTCGTCATATGAATTTCGTTTATGATGACCAAACCAAGACAATTTTTTATGAGGTTCTCATACCTACGACACTCTCTTGATTTGTATCCGCATATAGGGACCAAACCAAGGAACGAGGCGTTCATCCTGGCTTATATCGCTAAGGGGACCGAACCAAGGAGACATTCGGATGAAGCATATGCAACATTGATAGGTCTCCAACGTATCTATAATTTTTGATTGTTCCATGCAATTATATTATCTGTTTTGGATGTTCAATGGGCTTTACTATATACTTTTATATTATTTTTGGGACTAACCTATTAACCGGAGGCCCAGCCCAGACTGCTGTTTTTTTTGCCTATTTCAGTGTTTCACAGAAAAGGAATATCAAACGGAGTCCAAATGGAATGAAACCTTCGGGAGAGTTATTTTTGGAACAAACGCAATCCAGGAGACTTGGAGTAGACGTCACGGAAGCAACGAGGTGTCCGCGAGGGTCCAGGGCGAGCCCCCCACCCTCGTGGGCCCCTCGTGGCTCCCCTGACCGACTTCTTTCGCCTATATATACTCATATACCCCAAAAACATCCAGGAGCACAAATAGATCGGGAGTTCCGCCACCGCAAGCCTCTGTAGCCACCAAAAACCAATCGAGACCCTATTCCGGCACCCTGCCGGAGGGGGGATCCCTCACCAGTGGCCATCTTCATCATCCCGGTGCTCTCCATGATGAGGAGGGAGTATTTCACCCTCGGGGCTGAGGGTATGTACCAGTAGCTATGTGTTTGAACTCTCCCTCTCGTGTTCTTAATTTGGCACGATCTTGATGTATCGCGAGCTTTGCTATTATAGTTGGATCTTATGATGTTTCTCCCCCTCTACTCTCTTGTAATGGATTGAGTTTTCCCTTTGAAGTTATCTTATCGGATTGTGTCTTTAAGGATTTGAAAACACTTGATGTATGTCTTGCATGTGCTTATCTGTGGTGACAATGGGATATCACGTGATCTACTTGATGTATGTTTTGGTGATTAACTTGCGGGTTCAGTGACCTTGTGAACTTATGCATAGCGGTTGGCACATGTTTTCGTCTTGACTCTCCGGTAGAAACTTTGGGGCACTCTTTGAAGTTCTTTGTGTTGGTTGAATAGATGAATCTGAGATTGTGTGATGCATATCGTGTAATCATGCCAACGGATACTTGAGGTGACATTGGAGTATCTAGGTGACATTAGTGTTTTGGTTGATTTGTGTCTTAAGGTGTTATTCTAGTACGGACTCTATGATAGATCGAACGGAAAGAATAGTTTCGTGTTATTTTACTATAGACTCTTGAATAGATCGATCAGAAAGGATAACTTTGAGGTGGTTTCGTACCCTACAATAATCTCTTCGTTTGTTCTCCGCTATTAGTGCCTTTGGAGTGACTCTTTGTTGCATGTTGAGGGATAGTTGTTTGATCCAGTTATGTTATTATTGTTGAGAGAACTTGTACTAGTGAAAGTAGGAACCTTAGGCCTTGTTTACTAGCATTGCAATACCGTTTGTGCTCACTTTTATCATTAGTTACCTTGCTGTTTCTATAATTTCAGATTACAAAAACCTATATCTACCATCCATATTGCACTTGTATCACCATCTCTTCGCCCAACTAGTGCACCTATACAATTTACCATTGTATTGGGTGTGTTGGGGACACAAGAGACTCTTTGTTATTTGGTTGCAGGGTTGTTTGAGAGAGACCATCTTCATCCTACGCCTCCCATGGATTGATAAACCTTAGGTCATCCACTTGAGGGAAATTTGCTATTGTCCTACCAACCTCTGCACTTGGAGGCCCAACAACGTCTACAAGAAGAAGGTTGCATAGTAGACATCAAGCTCTTTTCTGGCGCCGTTGCCGGGGAGGTGAATGCTTGAAGGTATATCTTTAGATCTTGCAATCAAATCTTTTTAGTTTCTTGTTTTATCACTAGTTTAGTCTATAAAATAAAACTACAAAAAAATCGAATGGAGTTTGCCTCATACGCTTCATCTTTTTAATATCTTTCGTGAGAATGATGGAAAGGAAAATTCTGCTCAAGTGCTAGAAGAAGAAGTCTATAAAATGTTTGGCACTAAATCTTTGAATGATGAGCATGATTTCAATGTCGTTAGTATGAATTCTTTGAATACCCATGATGCTAGTGATATGCAAAGCCACAAGCTTGGGGATGCTATCTTTGATGAAGATGATATGTTTAGTCCCCCAAGTTTTGATGAGGAAATTTATTATGATGAAAGCATGCCTCCTATTTATGATGATTATTGTGATGACACGATGCTATAAAGAATAAAGATAACAATGAAACCTGTCATCTTGACTTTAATTTTCAATTGGATTATGCTTCACATGATATTTATTTTGTTGAGTTTGCTCCCACTACTATTGATGAGAATAAATTTGCTTATGTGGAGAGTAGTAAAATTTCTATGAAAGTAGATCATGAAAAGAATGCTTTATGTGCTGGTTATATTGTTGAATTCAGTCATGATGCTACTGAAAATTATTTTGAGGGAGGAACATATGCTTGTAGGAATTGCAATAATATCAAGTTTCCTCTATATGTGCTTAAAGTTTTGAAGTTATGCTTGTTTAGCCTTCCTATGCTAGTTGATTATTGTTCCCATATGTTGTTTGCTCACAAAATCCCTATGCATAGGAAGTGGGTTAGAATTAAATGTGCTAGTCATATTCTCCATGATGCTCCCACTATGTTTCAATTCTTATCTTTTATACGAGCATCATTGAAATCATCATGCCTAGCTTAAAAGGCATTAAAGAAAAGTGCATGTTGGGAGACAACCAATATTTACCCTTACTGTTTTTGTGTGTCCTGATGATTATGGTACTGTAGTAATCATGTTTTATAGATTTTGTTTCAATAAAGTGCCAAGTAAGACCTTTAGGATAGCTTACGGTGATAGTTGTGTTGATACTGCTGAAAATTAGAAACTTTTGCGCCCAGTAATTTAGTTTTGATAATCCACAGAAACGTGCTTTTGATATGATTCTTTTTGCTATGGGTTGGTACACAAATTTCTCAGGTTTTCCTAATTTGGTAGAATGTTTGGAGCTACATAAGTATTCGAGAGTTACAGATTACTACAAACTATTCTGTTTTTGACAAATTCTGTTTTCTATGTGTTGTTTGCTTATTTTCATGAATCTATGACTAGTATCGGAGGGTATGAACCATAGAGAAGTTGGAATACATTAGATATTACACCAATATGAATTTATAATGAGTTCACAACAGTACCTAAGTGGTGATTTATTTTCTTATACTAACGGAGCTTGCGAGTTTTCTGTTGAGTTTTGTGTTGTGAAGTTTTCAAGTTTTGGGTAAAAATTCGATGGACTATCGAATAAGGAGTGGCAAGAGCCTAATATTGGGGATTACCAAGGCAACCCAAGGTAATATTCAAGGACAACCAAGAGCCTAAGCTTGGGGATGCCCCGTATGGCATCTCCTCTTTCGTCTTTGTTCAGCGGTAACTTTACTTGGAGCTATATTTTTATTCACCACATGATATGTGTTTTGCTTGGAGCGTCATTCTCTTTTGTTATTATTTGCTTGATGTTATTTAGAATAATGTTTTGCATCTATATTTTCAATAAAAATCTCAAGGATAGCCTTTACCATGCTTATTTCGCAAGTATACTTATTGCTGTTTGAAAACAGAAAGTTTATCGATATTGCAAAAATTCCCTAGAAAAGTAAGAACATGATAAATTGTTGAAACTTTTTAAAAAATAACCTATGATAACTTTTCTACAGTGCAGTATTTTTCCCAAAATTTTTGGAGTTAGGTAAGTATGATGAATCTTGCCTTCTTTACAGACTGTACTGTTTTGGCAGATTGCTGTTATGTTTGCATTGTTTGCATATGTTTGCTTGTTTAATGATTCTATTTGAGGATAGAAGTATTAAATATGTAGAGGCATTAAATATGCAATGTTTAATAATAATTTTAGTGATTTGTTAAGGTTATTGTGTTGATTTATACTAACTTATCTCACGAGTTCGTGTTGAGTTTTGTGTGGATGAAGTTTTTAAGATGTAGGGAAGCCGTGATATAAAAGGAATTAAGGAGACACAAAAGCTCAAGCTTGGGGATGCCCAAGGCATCCCTAATTAATATTTCAAGAAGTATCAAGCATATAAAGCTTGGGGATGCCCCGGTATGCATCCCACCTTTCTTCTTCAACAATTATCGGTTAGTATAGGTTGAACCTAAGTTTTTGCTTCTTCACATGATGTGTGCTATCCTTGAAATGTCATTTTGTTTTGTTTTGCTTGCTGTTTGAATAAAATACCAAGATCAGAAATTCTTAAATTTTAGAGAGTCTTCACATAGCTACATAATTATTTAATTACTCATTGATCTTCACTTATATCTTTTGGAGTAGTTTGTCATTTGCTCTAGTGCTTCACTTATATCTTTTTAGAGCATGGCGGTGGTTTTATTTTGAAGAAATTAATGAACTCTCATGCTTCACTTATATTATTTTGAGAGTCTTTTAGAACAACATGGTAATTTGCTTTGGTTATGAATTTAGTCCTAATATGATGGGCATCGAAGTTGGGTATAATAAAAACTTTCATATAGAGTGCATTAAATACTATATAAATTTGATACTTGATAATTGTTTTGAGATATATAGGTGGTAATGTTTGAGTTATGCTAGTTGGGTAATAATGAAATTGAGAAATACTTGTGTTAAAGTTGGCAAGTCCCGTAGCATGCACGTATGGTGAACGTTGTGTGACAAATTTGAAGCATGGGGTGTTCTTTGATGGGTTAATTATCCTTTTGCCCTCAGTGGTGTCTCTCTGCTCAGTTTTGCCCTCAGATGCAAATTGTGCTCAGTTTTGCCCCTAGTCCATGCACAGCTACTATGACGAGGCCAAACGACCATATTTGAGTCCATTCCGTCCGCCAGCGTTAAGTTGTGGGTCCGGAGCTTACACGTGGGACCGCGTGGACGTGGGTCCGGAGCTGACATGTAGGCCCGTGCAACTAAATCCCCAAATCATTCATAGCTCACTCTGCCCATCCGCTTCCCCGCCGGCCGGCTGACCTGGGCCGCTACCGGCACTTGCGCCGCGGCTAGGACCTGGCCCGCCACCAGCTGCACGCCTACTCCACCGCTTCCTTTCTGCGCCTACGCTCCACGGCTGCCTGTGACGCCCGCCACCTTCCTGCGACGCCACGGGTGGGGCGCCCGCCACCTACTCGACCCGCGGCGCGGCCTCCTTCCGTGCGCCCGGCCGGAGCGCTCAAAGGTGGGGGGCTGCTGGAGCTATTTGAACTAGGAGGAAGATCCCAAGGGCAAAATTTAGAGCAGCGGGGACCCTGGAGTATCTGGCGAGGCAGGCATCGGGCCGGAGATCCGCCGTGTCCATGACTGGGTTCCCGAGGGGTAAGTCTCGCCTCCTGTTTAGATTGAGCTTAGTTGTGCATTTGAACACTCGATTCGAGTAGGTTTGCCCAATTAGTGTGCTGATTGCGTCTCTGTTTTTCGCCGGTTAGGATGGAGTTGCGGTTTGCTTTCTTGATGCACATTAGAAGGGACCGGTACACGTTCGATGCAAAGGATCAGAAGAAATACCAAGGTGGTTTTGATTATCGGTTGCCAATGGCTAGTAATTGGAGTTTCAGACAATTTGGGGAGGTAATTTCTAGCCAATATCCTTGGGGTTTGCTTGATGAAGTGGTATAAAAATACTATGATGGGGAAAAGAAATGGGTGACAGTTAGTAATGATGAAGAGCTAGCTACCATGTTTGTTAGGCATAAAGAGAAAGATAATTTTCATGTGAGGCTGTAAGTTGATGTGCTTGAGCAGGCATTTTGACCTAGGATGCCGGGTGCAACATCTCGGGGAGAACCAAGTCGTCGTAATGGCATCTCTAGCCAGAACAGTTCAGTTGGTGCACGACGACGTGGTGGCTCGACAAGTGTGGGCAACAGCAGTAGGGTCCCCCTTGAAGTGGAGCATGATGACTACAATTCTGGGGTTGATGAAGAGAAGCTATATTCTGATGTTATTCAGAATTTACGACGGGCACCTCGGGCTGATAACCAAGATGAGGCTCACAATGCAGTCTGTGTGGATGATGATGTGGTGGGTGAGGACGAAGACCTTGCAGCTGTTGAATGGGACCCTTTGAACCCTAATTTGGAAGAAGGTATAGTTTTTGCATCCATGAATGAGTGTAGAAATGCACTTGTGACATACTGCATCAAGGTAGAACGTACTTTCAAAGTTGACAAGAGCGATCAAGTACGTTACAGAGTGCACTGTCCGACTGAGGGTTGTCCATGGAGGCTGCTCGCATCTAAAATGCGAAATAGCACTAATGTTCAGGTCAAAGTGAACCCTTTTAAGCACACATGCCAGGAATCAACCCTTAGGAAGGATACAATCAGTAGAGCCAAGTCAAGATGGGTGGCAGAAGAAGTAAAGAAGTGGGTCAAAGAAAACCAGCAAGTGGGTCCAAAGGAATTGCAGAAGAACATCAAAGATAAATTCAAGATAGATTTACCATACATGAGGTTGTTCAATGGTAAACAACAGCCTATGGATTCTATTTATGGTAACTGGCAGGAAAGTTTTCAATTGTTGTAATCATTCAAAGGTGAAGTGGAGAGGACAAGCCCAGGTAGTATTGTAGATATTGATCACCACACCGTGGAGTACACATTCAGGGGAGTGACAAAGACCAAGGAATGCTTTAGGAGGGTTTTTGTCTGCTTTGAGGCTTGTCACCGGGGTTTTTTGGCAGGTTGCAGGCCTTATTTGGCTATTGATGCCACTTTTCTCACAGGGAGGTTTAAAGGACAGTTAGTAGCCGTTGATGCACATAGTTTTGCATTTCCAGTTGCCTACGGTGTGCTGGAGACAGAGTCTGAGGAGAGCTGGACTTGGTTTTTGCATAATCTGCGCCGGGCTATTGCACATCCCAATGGGTTGGTCATTCATACAGATGCCTGCAAAGGTTTAGAAGTGGCCGTGGACAATGTGTTCCCTTGAGTAGAGCATAGGGAATGCATGCGTCACCTTGCTGCAAATTTCATGAAGAAATTCAAAGGAAAGGTGTATACCAACAATTTATGGCCAGCATCTTTGACTTGCAGTGTGAAGAAGCACAACTACCACTTGAGGCAGTTATACATGAATCCCAAAGTGAAAGAATACTTGGAAACACACCACTCCAAGTTATGGGCCAGAAGCCAATTCAGTGAACTAAGCAAAGTTGACTATGTGCACAATAATCCTGCAGAGTCTTTCAACTCAACGATCCGGAAACTAAAGGGTCATTATGTGGTGGATTTGCTGGACAAGATAAGGATAGAATACATGCAGAAATTTCATTATCGTGCAGGAATAGCCGAGGCAAAATTCATGGGCCACATTATCATCCCTGCCGTGATGAATGAGCTGATGCAGAAAACAACAGGCTTGGAAATGAACATGACTCTTTGCTCGGGTACCACAGCAGAGATATCATATTTGGATAAAGAGAAGAGGGAATGGAGATATCCAGTGGATTTAGAAGCTAGAACTTGCAGTTGTAGGCAATGGCAGATAACTGGGTTGCCATGCATTCATGCCTTGTTTTTCATCACTTCTCTCCCTGGTCCAGCAGGGAACATTCATCAGTATGTGCATGATTACTACTCTGTTGCAAGGTTCAAAGCCACATATGCTTATGCCTTGCCTGCTATGGAGGGAAAACAACAATGGGACATGGTGGACCCTGGATTCAAGCTTTGCGCTCCAGTTCTGAAGAGAGCAGCAGGTAGACCAAGGAAGAGTCGAATCAGACCTCACAGCAAAGGAGCTATACTTGGAGCGAGGAAGCGTAAGTGCACAAGATGTGGTGGGTTTGGTCATTTTGGTAAGTATTGTGATAACACAGTAGATCCAGCGTTCGGAGAGAGTTTCGATGAAGGCTTCGATGAAAATGATGGACAGCAGCCGGTTGCATCAGATGAGGATTTTGACGAGGTTCGAAATGATGATGGTCAACAGCCGCATGATTTTGACGATGATCCAAGTGAGGCTCCAAATAGTGATCATGGTGATCCAAGTGAGGCTCCAAATAGTGATCATGGTGATCCAAGTGAGGCTCCAAATGATGATCATGGTGATCCAAGTGAGGCTCCAAATGATGATCTTGGTGACCCAAGTGAGGCTCCAAATGATGATCCAAGTGAGGCTCTAAATGGTGACCAACCTTCTGTTGTTGTGAGTTCTGCTAGGTATGTAAATCTTGCAAGGGTCAAATACTATTGTACATTTATGGGTCACTTGACATGATCTCATTACCCTTTATGTTTTGCACAGCTCTATCATAGGTTTGAAGAAGACACACAAGGTACCGACAACCAAGAGGATAAGAGAAGAAGCAATGAGCACAAGGTGCACGAGGAGCAAAGTGATGGCAAGAAGCTCAAGGAACAGACAGAAGCCCGAACGCTATATGTGAATAATTATGAAACATTATGAATAATGTTGTATTTCTGTTGGATGATGTTAGAACTATGTTTGACATGATGGTTAAATCTGTTGGATGATGTCTGAATGAGCACATGGTTTTTTCTTTTTTTGATTTTTTTGAATTTTGTTTTGCTCATTTGAATTCTGGTCAAACCTAACTTTGACCAAGATTTAAACAAGTTTAAAACATCAAAATGAAGAACTAAGCCTGGATACTTCTTAGTCAATCCAAAATGAAGCTGTGGTGAGGTTTTTGAAATTTTCATGAAAAATGTGCTAAAATGAGGGTCCAAAGCTAGGGTAAACGGCCTCATGTCTAAGCAAGGTTTTTTTTGACCTTGTCTAAATCAGCCAAATAACTTTCCTAAACATATATTCTATATATTCTATATATACGGACTATGTGCGCTGGTTTTTCCATTTTTTGATTTTTTTAAATTTGTTTTGCTCATTTGAATTCTGGTCAAACTTAACTTTGACCAAGATTTAAATAAGTGTAAAATATCAAAATGAAAAACTAAGCCTGGATCCTTCTTAGTCACTCTAAAATGAAGCTGTGATGAGTTTTTTGAAATTTTCATGTTTATTTCCCCAAAACACTTCTCTTCACTTCATACAAAAGAGTTTGAGATACTCGAGATATCATACAATACACATGAACTTATCGTTTAAATGTATGTAAACCTTGTTTATCACCTTAAATCGTTAGTATATGGCATAAGAAGACTATGTGTGCAGGTTTTTTATTTTTCTGATTTTTTTTAATTTATTATGCTCATTTGAAATCTCGTCAAACATAGCCTTGACTGCTCCAAACCCCTCCCAAACCCCACTAACCCTAGCGCTGAACCAGGACCGTTCATCTAACCCTAGCGCTGAACAAGGGCCGTCGATCTAACCCTTCTAGAAGGAATCTATGGGGAGGAGGGGGGCGATCCGCGAGATGCAATCTGATTGGCTGGGAGATTCTTTTTTAAACAAATATCGGGTGCACTGGATGGACCGTTGGGCCGTCTCGTTGTCTGGGCCTGAGACCACAGTAAATAGCCCGTCTCAGCCTTTCCAGGCCTTGCATGAATGCATGGGAGGGGGCGACGTGCATAGGCTGCGACGTGGGTTTGCATGCGCGGGGGGCTGCGACGTGCATGCATGCGAGCGAGGCGAGGGAGGCGTGCTAGGCGCGCTAGGCTAGCGAGGCCAGCTAGGTGGTTCAACGAGTCAGATGCACCGTCCGGTCAAAGAGCTATGTAGTGATTCAAATGCACTCACGCGCCCCATGCATGCATCGTTTTTGTGCAAAAATTTAAGAGTGCAAAGCGTAACGGATACACACACGCGTTCGGATTCACACACGCACCGTTCTCACCCTTTCTCCCTTCCTATCCCACCCACAGGCCTATAAATGGGGTGCCTATCTTCCTCTCCCACCCATAAGCCAGATCCGATCCATTCTCTCCAACTTCAAACACCCAATCGACCAAGCCCTCCCCAAGCGAGACCATGCAGTTCAACGGGCCGACCTTCAGCCGTCCGCCTGTCGTGCCGGAGCGGCGCTACCCACCGGGCGTGCTCGTGGAGAGGGAGCTCCGCATGTGGGCTTTTTCAAGGTGGAGGGGTTCCGTTGAACTTACCCGCGCCTTCCTCAGAGCCGGCTATGCCCACCTCCCATGGGGCTCGCCGAGGATGTTCACCCTCAACGAGGTTCGTGACCGCGGCGACATCCTCCTACTGCTCACGGTCACCTTCACCAACCCGTTTGACGCGCGCGAGCTCCTCGGCCAAGTCTTTTGGTGCGGCTGCGAGGCCATCTTCTTCACCGTCTACAACATCTACACCAACTACGAGAACATCTTCCCCACTCCAGCCAGGATGCACTCCCTTCCCTACGACAACGAGGAGGAGGTGTGAAGATGAAGACGGTGTTGAAGGGGCGCGCGCGGCCAAAGTGGAAGGAGGAGATCAAGATGAATACTGTTTCATTTTTTATTTGTTGCTTTTCTATGTCGTGTTGTGTCGTGTCATGTTTCGTCATGTGTCCGTGAACTGTCCGTGAACTTATTATTGTAATGGTACTTGTGTTGCATCTTATCTAAGTTATTTATTAGGGTTTATTATGTGTGTTAAAAAATGTCCATGCCCAAGCATATAATTTCTTCCATAAACCAAGTCATGAAGCTCGAGAACTTGTGGTTGTCATTCAAAAGAGGGGGTGAGAAGCCCTCCGTTTTATTCAAAAAAAAGTCATGAACTAACATGCAAATTTATTCCGTTTAAATCCTAAACCAAGTGCCACTCTAACCAAAACCACGTGGCAGTGCAAACATACGTTTTCAACCTTCCAACCCTCCAAAATTTCAGTGCAAAACAAAGGAAAACCACTCTCACGCGTGTGCAAACATTCACGGTCTCACATTTTTTTTGACAAATTTCACAGTCTCACTATGTATACATTTCTTCCCTACCCATGTTAAACTCTTGCCATCTGTCCTAGCGGTTACCAAGGCAACCCTAAACACCACAAACCCACGCGGTCTTGGGTTCGAGTCCCCAGTCGCACCAATTTTTTGTGCATTTTCCATCCTTCATTTTTTTTGACAAATTTCACAGTCTCACTATGTATACATTGCTTCCCTACCCATGTCAAACTCTTGCCATCTATCCTAGCGGTTACCAGCACAGCCCTAAACACCACAAACCCACGCGGTCTTGGGTTCGAGTCCCCAGCCGCACCAATTTTTTGTGCATTTTCCACCCTTCATTTTTAGACAAATTAGTTTCTACTCAATGTAATGCCCTTAAAAAATGTTCATTTATTTTGGCACTAGGTGTAAACATCTACCAGAGCTGAGGCACATTTTCCATGACATTTTGGTCTTTGATTCAAATCATGGTGTATTTGAATTGGATTACTTAAATTGCTATTAAATATTTAACAGCTCCAAAAAATTTCTAACCTTAATTGTTTGGCTCTGGAATAATTCATTACCTACATTTCATTGATCAAAAGTTTCTGAATTCTTCATTTCTTCTCCTTTTTTTAACATATTTAAATGTTGGTCACTCCTTCTCTTTTTTCAACATTTAAACAACTTTGACCAACATTTAAACTAGGTGAATTTCTCATACAATTTCATGATTACAAATTCCTCCATAATTCATGCCTTTCCATACATTTTCAACATTACAACCAGTGTGATTACCATACCTACAAATGCCCAAAAGTATTTGCAAATGGGTATTGGTAGTGCTTGATCTTCAAGCTTCCTAACCTTCTTCTTCAACATCCTAAGCTCAACAGCTAGCTCTCTGTCAGTGCGTGCTTCGCCCTCCATCTCTTCTTCCAGAGCTCGTGCTGCGGCCACTGTGGTTTGGGGCAGCATGCGCAACCATTCGTCATGCTCTTCTTACAGTTCATTTATCAGAGTCTTGGCCAGAGCATCGACCCAAAGAAAGAAGCATGTCACCTTCATGAACACGGAACAGATCAACCGATTGCTCAAAGATCCCGACCACGAAAATGGTGCAATTGCCCCGATTCTTACCCCATTCTCGCTGCACACGTAGAGCGGACAATTGTGGTTGCTCGGTGTGTGAGAAACCCTCCGATCAATGCTCGCCCGGCACCACGGACAGACGAAGATAGGAATCTCCACACGTGCCCGGCTCTGCATCCGCGAGGTGGCGCGGGAGCTTGCGGAAGACATGGAGCTCGGAGCCAAACAGGATCTCAATGCCGCCGCGCCCTCCACAACTAGCTTCCCACTGCCGCGCCCTCCACAGCTAGCTTCCTACTGCCATCGTGCTCTCGCTCTCTCGCCGTGGTCAGCGCCGTGCTCTCTATCGCTGTCGTCACCGCCGCTGTCGCCCGCTAATATAGCACACCCGCAACGGCTCTATGCTCAACGGCTCTCTGCTGGGTCCCGCAAGCCACGCGTGCAACGGTCTGAATAAAATTGGCCGCCTCTGCCGCCTGGTGCCACCTGTAAGGGCCGAGTCAAAACATTGACCTGACGGAGACGCCAAAGTTCACAGAACGAGTCGGCGCGCACGGACTAGGGGCAAAACTGAGCACAATTTGCATCTGAGGGCAAAACTGAGCAGATGGACACCACTAAGGGCAAAAGGATAATTAACCCTTCTTTGATTGCCTTACTTATGAGTGGAGGTCGGGATTGCGCGATGGTTAACTCCTACCAACCCTTCCCCTAGGATCATGCATAGTAGTACTTTCCTTCGAGGGCTAATAAACTTTTGCAATAAGTATATGAGTTCTTTATGACTAATGTGAGTCCATGGATTATACGCACTCTTACCGTTCCGCAATTTGCTAGCCTCTAGGGCACCGTCCATTGCCCTTTCTCACCTTGAGAGTTGGTGCAAACTTCGCCGGTGCATCCAAACCCCGTGATACGATACACTCTATCACACATAAACGTCCTTATATCTTCCTCAAAACAGCCACCATATCTACCTATTATGGCATTTCCATAGCCATTCCAAGATATATTACCATGCAACTTTCCACCGTTCCGTTTATTATGACACACTCCATCATTCTCATATTGCTTTTGCATGATCATGTAGTTGACATCGTATTTGTGGCAAAGCCACCTTTATAATTCGTTCATACATGTCGCTCTGGATTCATTGCATATCCCGGTACACCGCCGGAGGCATTCACTAGAGTCATATTTTGTTCTAAGTATTGAGTTGTAATTCTTGAGTTGTAAATAAATAAAAGTGTGATGATCTTCATTATTAGAGCATTGTTCCAAGTGAGGAAAGGATGATGGAGACTATGATTCCCCCACAAGTCGGGATGAGACTTCGGACTTTATGAAAAATAAAAGAGGTCAAAGAAGCCCAAATTAAAAAAAGAGGACAAAGAAGCCCAAATAAAAAAAGGAGAAAAAAATGAGAGAAAAAGAGAGAAGGGACAATGTTACTATCCTTTTTCCACACTTGTGCTTCAAAGTAGCACCATGATCTTCATGATAGAGAGTCTCCTATGTTGTCACTTTCATATACTAGTGGGAATTTTTCATTATAGAACTTGGCTTGCATATTCCAATGTTGGGCTTCCTCAAAATGCCCTATGTTTTCGTGAGCAGGCAAGTTGGATGCACACTCACTTAGTTTATTTTGTCGAGCTTGCATACATTTATAGCTCTAGTGCATCCGTTGCATGGCAATCCCTACTCCTCACATTGACATCAATTGATGGGCATCTCCATAGCCCATTGATTAGCCGCGTCAATGTGAGACTTTCTCCTTTTTTTGTCTTCTCACACAATCCCTATCATCATACTCTACTCCACCCATAGTGCTATATCCATGGCTTACGCTCATGTATTGCGTGAGGGTTGAAAAAGCTGAAGCGCGTTAAAAAGTATGAACCAATTGCTTGGCTGAAACCGGGGTTGTGCATGATGGGAGTATTTTGTGTGACGAAAATGAAGCACAGCCTAACTATATGATTTTGTAGGGATAAGCTTTCTTTGGCTATGTTATTTTGATAAGACATGCTTACTTTGTTAGTATGCTTGAAGTATTATTATTTTTATGTCAATATTAAACTTTTATCTTGAATCATTTGGATCTGAACATTCATGCCACAATAAAGAAAATTACATTGAGAATTATGCTAGGTAGCATTCCACATCAAAAATTCAGTTTTCATCATTTACCTACTCGAGGACGAGCAGGAATTAAGCTTGGGGATGCTTGACACTTCTCCAACGTATCTAAATTTTTTGATTGTTCCATGCTATTATATTATCTGTTTTGGATGTTTAATGGGCTTTACTATATACTTTTATATTATTTTTGGGACTAACCTATTAACCGGAGGCCCAGCCCTGATTGTTGTTTTTTTGCCTATTTCAGTGTTTCGCAGAAAAGGAATATCAAATGGAGTCCAAACGGAATGAAACCTTCGGGAGAGTTATTTTTGGAACAAACGCAATCCAGGAGACTTGGAGTAGACGTCTGGGAATCAACAAGGTGGCCACGAGGGTCAAGGGTGCGCCCTACCCCCTGGGCACGCCTCCCACCCTCATGGGCCCCTCGTGGCTCCCCTGACCGACTTCTTTCGCCTATATATACTCATATACCCCAAAAACATCCAGGAGCACAATAGATTGGGAGTTCCGCCGCCGCAAGCCTCTGTAGCCACCAAAAACCAATCGGGACCCTGTTTTGGCACCCTACCGGAGGGAGGATCCCTCACCGGTGGCCATCTTCATCATCCCGATGCTCTCCATGACGAGGAGGGAGTAGTTCACCCCCGGGTCTGAGGGTATGTACAAGTAGCTATGTGTTTGATCTCTCTCTCTCTCTCTCTCTCTCTTGTGTTCTTGATTTGGCACGATCTTGATGTATCACGAGCTTTGCTATTATAGTTGGATCTTATGATGTTTCTCCCCCTCTACTCTCTTGTAATGGATTGAGTTTTCCCTTTGAAGTTATCTTATCGGATTGAGTCTTTAAGGATTTGAGAACACTTGATGTATGTCTTGCATGTGCTTATCTGTGGTGACAATGGGATATCACATGATCTACTTGATGTACGTTTTGGTGATCAACTTGAGGGTTCAGTGACCTTGTGAACTTATGCATAGGGGTTGGCACACGTCTTCGTCTTAACTCTCCGGTAGAAACTTTGGGGCACTCTTTGAAGTTCTTTGTGTTGGTTGAATAGATGAATCTGAGATTGTGTGATGCATATCGTATAATCATGCCCACGGATACTTGAGGTGACATTGGAGTATCTAGGTGACATTATGGTTTTGGTTGATTTGTGTCTTAAGGTGTTATTCTAGTACGAACTCTATGATAGATCGAACAGAAAGAATAGCTTCATGTTATTTTACTACGGACTCTTGAATGGATCGATCAGAAAGGATAACTTTGAGGTGGTTTCGTACCCTAAAATAATCTCTTCGTTTGTTCTCCGCTATTGGTGACTTTGGAGTGACTCTTTGTTGCATGTTGAGGGATAGTTATATGATCCAGTTATGTTATTATTGTTGAGAGAACTTGTACTAGAGAAAGTATGAACCTTAGGCCTTGTTTCCTAGCATTGCAATACCGTTTGTGCTCACTTTTATCATTTTTTACCTTGCTGTTTTTATAATTTCAGATTACAAAAACCTATATCTACCATCCATATTACACTTGTATCACCATCTCTTCGCCAAACTAGTGACCTATACAATTTACCATTGTATTGGGTGTGTTTGGAACACAAGAGGCTCTTTGTTATTTTGTTGCAGGGTTGTTTGAGAGAGACCATCTTCATCCTACGCCTCCCACAGATTGATAAACCTTAGGTCATCCACTTGAGGGAAATTTGCTACTGTCCTACAAACCTCTGCACTTGGAGGCCCAACAATGTCTACAAGAAGAAGGTTGCATAGTAGACATCAAACATGCATGCTCCTTGACTTGGGGCGCGATGGCCGAATCTAAGGCGAAAGTTTAGGGTAGATATAACATGTTCCTTGATTTGTACCATGATGGCCGAACCGAAGGCAACAATTTGGGGTGTATATAACATGTCCCTTGGTTTGTTACGCGATGGCCGAACCAAGGACAAAAATTTGAGATGAATGTAACACACCCCTTAGTCTGTACCAAAATGGCCGAACCAAAGACGAAATTTTGAGATAGATTAAACATGCACATTAGTCTGTACCACAATCGCCGGACTAAGGGCAAGAATTTCGAAAAGATGAAATGTGCCCCTTGATTTGTACCATGATGGCTGAATCAAGGGTTTGAGTTTTGGGAGAGGAGGAAGAGGAATGCCCCCTGATCTGTACCACAATGGCCAAATCAGGGGCTAGAGGAGAACCATGAATCTCACCTTCAAACTCCTAGCAAGCCTGGCGCCTGCTTGCTTCTTTCTCTTCTTTCCTTTGTGGGTTTGTACGTGTGTGTTGTCGGTGTCAAAGCCGGCAGATCTTGGGTAGGGGGTCCCGATCTATGCGTCTAAGGCTAATGGTAACAGGAGGCAAGGGACACGATGTTTTACCCAGGTTCGGGCCCTCTCGATGGAGGTAAAACCCTACTTCCTGCTTGATTGATCTTGAGGATATGAGTATTACAAGAGTTGATCTACCACAACATCGTAGAGGCTAAACCCTAGAAGCTAGCCTATGATGATTATGATTGTCCCTATACGGATCAAACCCTACGGTTTATATAGACACCGGAGGGGGCTAGGGTTTACACAGAGTCGGTTACAACGAAGGAAATCAAATATCCGGATCGCCAAGCTTGTGTTCCATGCAAAGGAGAGTCCCATCCAGACACGGAACGAATTCTTGAGTCTTGTATCTTCACGGTCCAACAGTCCGGCCAAAGTATATAGTCCGGCTGTCCGGATACCCCCTAATCCAGGACTCCCTCAGTAGCCCCTGAACCAGGCTTCAATGACAATGAGACCGGCGCGTAGATTGTCTTCGGCATTGCAAGGCGGGTTCCATCCCCGAATACTTCAAAGCACCTGTTGTAACAAACAGTGTCCGGCTTCCCATTAATGTCGTACTACTCGGCTTCTGTGCTTCAATAATGGCCATCTCCACATGTCGAACGAATACGAGCAGCCGGAGCATTTTCGCATTGGCCACCCTGGCCCTACAGGCAAACCATCTATTTGAAGGGACGGGGATCCTCAGATCCAAACCTCACCTTCATCCCTCGAGCGAGCATCCAACAGAGCGCGCCCAGAGAAAACCATTCCAACATGGCCGGCCGCCGCAGCTCCTCCTCTCGCCCCCAGCTCTAAGCTAGGTGATTGGGAAGAATGTTCTGTTCCCCAAAGCCGTTTAATAGAGTTGCAGACCCAAGGGTTTCTTCCACCGACGTTCATGGTCCCCGTCCGAGCCGGACTAGCCACCTATGATGGCGGGGAGCAAGCGGAGAGATCTCCTAGTCCATCCCCAGGGGAGCGAGTATGCCTCATCCCGCATCTGCTAAGAGGCGTCTGGTTTCCAATCCACCCATTCCTTTGTGGGCTCCTGGAGTTCTACGGCCTCCAGTTGCACAACTTCACCCCTGCCTCTGTGCTGCACATCGCAGGATACGTCACCCTTTGTGAATTATTCCTGGGCTGTGAGGCTCACTTCGGGTTATGGAAGAAGTTGTTCTGCCTCGTCCCTCGCAACCAGGGGGAATCCATGTGTCAAGTGGGCGGGGCCGAAATATGGCGTGTCGCCGAGACCGGATACCTGTCCGGCACTCCCAAGAAGGCATCTGAAAACTGGCCCTCGGAGTGGTTTTATGTTGATGACGTTCCCCATCCGGATCCAGTCCGGACGGGCCTCCTTGAGTTCAATAAAGCTCCGCTGAAGACACGTCGAAGCTGGCGCCCTCGGGGCCCCCAAGAGGAACATACCCGAGAAGTCCATTTCTTGATGAGCAGGATAAAGACTCTGGCCAAATCAGGGCTGACAATAGTCGAGGTTATAGCAATATGCATAATGCGGGGGGTGCAGCCACTTCAGTATCGAGGGAAGCCCATGTGGCACTACAATGGGGAAGATGATGCCACCCGCTGCGGTCGCAAAGGTCCAGACTCCGCCACCGCTCTGGCGAAAATACTGTCCAATTTGTATAAAGGAGAAGAAGAAGAATTCCTTCGCATTAAACCGCAGGATGGATTTTCCATGTACAACCCCCCAAGCTGGGTAAGTCGTCACTCTTTCCCCCACTCTATTTATTCTGGCGCTCTTCATTACAATCATTATCCTCGATACTTTTGAGCAGGAACTGAGGAGGGCCGTGGAAGGATTCGACAGCCCCTCCCCGCAACTAGAGGACCCCGGAAGGGCCTTTGATCCGGGACTTGAAGAAGATCTGGATATATCTGTGGATCTTATCAATGGGATGTTTTATCAGGCCAGCTGCGATGGCGCCTCGATGGCTATTGTCGCCGACTATCCGGACTGCTACCTGCATCGCGTGTAAGCAAAGCCGAAACCTTATCCTCTGAAGAGGACTCCTTTCTGATACCATGCCTTATGCATAAAATATCGTGTTTTTGTAGAGACGACCGTCGGGACGCGGCACCGAGCCCCTGGGGGCTCCTCGGCAATGGGCGTTCGGGTCAGGCAGGCTTAAGAGGAGGGCGGTTAGGGCCGAAACGCCGTTACAGAGGTATGGTAAAAACCTGCTCTATGATTATCGTGTTTGAAGTGTAACAACGTTCTTCATGTTTTGGCAGAAAGAGGAGTCGCCAGACTATATCCGGAGATCCTGCCGGTCACGCTTCTACCAGCCGGATTCCAGGACCGGCTTCGAGAGAGGAGGCCAATGCGGGGCCGATGCCGAATTGTCCTCCGACAGAGGATGCGGATATGCTCTCCGCCAGAAATTCCGAAGTAGAGAGTGCTATGAATCACCGGCGCCGATGGGCCGTACTTCGCAATAGCATCTTGTCCGAAGAGGCATTTAATGCTTTCAATTCGGGAGACGCATACATCCGAGCGGCTCAAGGCGGGCTTACCTGAGCGACGGACCAGTATGCAAAAGATATACGGGTAAGGAAATTTGATAAGCATGTATAGCAGTAGCCCCTGCGACTTGAAACGGTTGGAACAACTGATTTAAGGATCATTTTATGCACAGTTTCTTGTAGATAAGAATACCCAATTGTCTCAAGAGCTAGAGGAGTGCAAGACCCAGCTGAGGGCCTCGGTTGCCAAACTAGAGGAATTTCAGAAGGCATCATCTGGTAACATTTCTCTCAATAGAGAAATTTTAAAGGAATATACCAGTTAGCAATTGGCTTGTTTGACAAGTCTAACAGAAAATTTTGCAGGCAATCCCGGGGAGAATCCGGAGATCGTAAGAGATAGTGAGTCACATCTCCAAAGGCAGCTAAAAGCTGGCGAGCGTGTTCTTACGCAAGTTAGGCGGGAGAAGAACAATCTCCAAGATGCCAATAGCCGAATGGGCATCGAATTAGGAGATGTTCGAGCTCAGCTGGCGGACTCCGTAAAGGAGAACATGAGGCTTCGTCGCGGCATTTATGGTAAGTGCTTTAAACAAACTGCAGTATAGTTTGGCGAGGAAGCGTTTGTTTTTTATTTATTTAAAAGAGCTTGTATATGTAGGTATGCTGACGGGCCTTCCCGAAGAGGAGATGCCCGGGTCCGCAGGCGATTTACTGCAAGATCTCTCACAGCTGCACGAACGAGTTCGGCAGGTGATGCAGGGTATTGCCTAGGCCTTGTGGCCATCCACTTCCCTGCCAAGAGGCCTAGGGGAGCTCGTGGATATGCTCCAAGGAGCACTGCGACGCTTCCGGTTGTGGAAGGTATCAGCCTGCCGACAAGGTTCAAGGGAAGCCTGGGCCATGGTGAAGACGCGCTACACCAAGCTTGACCCGAACCATATGGCCGAAGTCGGACCGGCGGGGCCAGATGGGCAAGAGATTCCCGTGAGTCTGGTGTATGACCAGGTAGCGCTAGCCGCAAAATATTCCCAATAGGATTGCAAGCTAGATAGCCTGTTGGATGGTATAGAGGAGGAATATAACCAGTCTAAGTGACTATGTAATTCAATGGACATATGTAGTCCCTAGCCGGATTAAAAATCTTTTGTCCTGGCGGACCGTTTCGCTTCAGCCCCCGGATTCGACAGTCCGGGGTGTATCCGAATACCCGCTCAGTTATGCAAAACCGGGGTATGCGTGGAAACCAGGCGTAGGGGTCATAAGTGCTTGAACAGACAAGTATCCAACTAGTTATGTTATATTACATGGGTAGTAAGAAACATCTTCCAGGGAGAATAGTTCCGTTAGGGGTTCCTTTCCCTGGGTACGCATGCATCAATGTGCATGTCTGAACTGCGAACAAAAACGCAGGATACAAAACATCTGGGGATTCATGTTGTGATAAACGAAAGAAACATCTTTTGTTCACTGACCAAATATTCCCTTAAGAACGCTAGCTTTCGGCTTCACCCAGTCTGAGGTACACATCCGGCTGAACCGGCAGTGACAACCGCAAAGGTGCTCCCCTTATGCCCTAGCCAAATTAACGGGAACGCAGGGCATAAACACAAGAGCCAGGCAACCCAGCATGGCCACATCTTAAGACATATCGATGCATATAGTGGTGAAGAAAAGGCACATACGAAAAAAGGACGCATATGTGATAGGCAAGACGCCATGGAAGTAATTATATTTAGCTTCCGTCTAGGAAGCCCCCAGGTATGGTTTACACACGTGGTGCGGCCGGAGTGATCCGAGCATCCGCACTGTATTAAATACTGTGTGTGAAGAAGGGAAAAAGGGCGAGAATGGAAAAAGGGGAGGAACATAATTAAAGAGCAGGGGTAAGGAGACGGACACTAATTTCGGCACTAGGCATAGAATCTTCGGAGTCTGGCCGCGTTCCATGGGTTCGGATCGAGTCTGTTATCGGATGCATTATGCAGGCGGTACGCTCCTCCAGTGAGAACTTTATCAATAATGAAGGGACCCTCCCACTTAGGTTTGAGCTTGTCCTTCTTCTTCTCCGGTAGGCGTAGAAAGAGTTCGCCAACATTATAAGTTTTGGCCTGCACTTCTCTGCTTTGATACCGTCGAGCCTGCTGCCGATAGAGTGCGGAACAGGCTTTTGCGACGTCGCGCTCCTCCTCCAGGGCATCTAAGTTGTCCTGCCGATCTAACTCAGCTTCCTTCTCTTTGTACATGCGCACGCGAGGTGAGTCGTGGACTATGCCACAGGGTAGTACTGCTTCTGCGCCGTACACCATAAAAAATGGTGTGTATCCGGTGGTGCGATTCAGCATGGTCCGCAGCCCCCAGAGTACGGAGTCGAGCTCCTCGACCCAGTGCGTGTCCGATTCTGTCAAGGACCGCACTAGTCTGGGTTTGATGCCGCTCATGATGAGAGCGTTTGCACGTTCGACCTGGCCGTTTGTTTGGGGATGGTAGACGGAGGCGTAATCGAGCTTAATGCCCATGTTGCCGCACCAAGTTTTCACTTCATTGGCTGTGAAGTTTGAGCCATTGTCAGTGATGATGCTGTGGGGGACGCCGTAACGGTGTACAACCCCTGATATGAAGTCTATCACTGGTCCGGATTCGGCCGTTTTAACTGGTTTGGCTTCTAACCATTTGGTGAACTTCTCCACCATGACCAGTAAGTATTTTTTCTTATGGCTTCCCCCTTTAAGGGGTCCGACAATATCCAGCCCCCAGATCGCGAAGGGCCAAGTAATGGGGATTGTTTGGAGAGCGGTAGGGGGCATATGGCTCTGATTGGCAAAGAGCTGACAACCGACGCAGTGTTGGACAAGGTCCTGGGCATCTGCTCAGGCTGTCGGCCAATAAAAATTTGTACGGAAGGCCTTGCTGACAAGTGCCCGAGCTGCAGCGTGGTGCCCACCGAGTCCGGCATGGATTTCAGCCAAGAGCTGCCGCCCTTCCTCTTCGGAGATGCATCTTTGGAGCACTCCAGTTGCACTTTTCTTATAGAGTTCTCCCTCATGGACTTTGTAGGCCTTGGAACGCCGCACAATACAACGTGCTTCATTTTGGTCCTCGGGGAGCTCCTGCCTATTTAGGTAGGCCAAGAAAGGCTCGGTCCACGAGGCGATTATAACCATGATTTCGTGGGACGAAGGTGTTATTTCGATGGCGGAGCCTCCGATTACGTCAGATGGTTCAGAATCTGGGGTTGTATTTGGATCCGGGCTACTGTTGCCGGACTCCCCTTCCCATCCCACGGATGGTTTGAATAGCCTTTCCAGGAATATGTTAGGTGGAACAGGGTCGTGTTTAGCGCTGATGTGGGTGAGGATATCCGCCACTTGATTGTTTTCTCGAGCCACATGGTGGAATTCAAGCCCCTCGAACCGAGCTGACATTTTTAGGACGACATTACGGTAGGCCGCCATTTTTGGGTCATTGGCATCAAAATCTCTGTTTATTTGTGATATTGCGAGGTTTGAATCCCCGCACACCTCCAGGCGTTGAATGCCCATAGAGACTGCCATCCGAAGACCGTGGAACAGAGCCTCGTATTTGGCTGCATTGTTGGAGTATGTGTATAATATTTGGAGTACGTATTGGACCGTGTCTCCAGTGGGGGAAGTCAGGACTACACCTGCTCCCAATCCGGCCAGCATTTTAGAGCCATCGAAGTGCATGATCCAATTAGAGTATGCGCCGTACTCTTTAGGGAGTTCGGCTTCTGTCCATTCGGCGACAAAGTCAGCAAATACTTGCAACTTAATAGCTCGCCGCGGTTTGTATGTTATGTCGAACAGAAGGAGCTCGATGTCCCATTTAGCAATTCGTCCTGTGGCGTCGCGGTTGTTTATTATGTCGTTGAGTGGTACTTCGGAGGCCACTGTAATCAAACACTCCTAAAAGTAGTGTCGTAGCTTACGGGATGCCATGAATACCGTGTATGCTATCTTTTGATAGTGTGGTTATCGGGATTTGCATGGGGTGAGGACAGTGGACACGTAATATACTGGCTTTTGGAGCGGGAATTTGTAACCGTATGCTTCTCGTTCGACGACGAGCACTGCGCTTACAACTTGATGTGTTGCAGCTATATACAGTAACATGGGTTCGCCCAATATTTGGCGCTGTCAGGACTGGATTACTGGCCAATAAGGTCTTTATTTCATCCAGTCCGGCCGTGGCTGCCTTCGTCCACACGAAGTGTTCGGTGCGTCGAAGAAGGCGGTAAAGAGGTAGTGCCTTTTCTCCTAATCGGGAGATAAATTGGCTTAAGGCAGCCACGCATCCAGCTAGTATCTGGATATGCTTGAGGTCTGTTGGGGTAGCCAACTACGACAGAGCTCGGATTTTTGCCGGATTTGCTTCGATTCCTCTATTGGAAACAATGAAGCCGAGCAACTTCCCGGAGGGTACGCCGAAAACACATTTTTCCGGGTTTAGCTTGATGTCTTATGTTCAGAGGTTGTCGAACGTAAGTCTCAAGTCATCTATTAAGGTTTCGATGTGTCTTGTTTTTATGACTACGTCGTCCACATATGCCTCCACTGTTTTGCCGATTTGCTTCTCCAGGCATGTTTGAATCATGCGTTGATAGGTTGCGCTGGCATTTTTAAGCCCGAAAGGCATAGTGTTGAAGCAGAAGGGACCATATGGCGTTATGAAGGCCGTTGCGGCTTGGTCGGACTCTGCCATCTTTATTTGATGGTATCTGAAGTACGCGTCGAGGAAATATAGTGAGTCGTGTCCTGCGGTGGCGTCAATGATTTGGTCAATGCGAGGGATGGGGAAGGGATCCTTGGGGCAAGCCTTGGTGAGGTCTTTGAAATCGACGCATAGGCGCCAGGATTTGTCCTTCTTTGGTACCATTACCAAGTTTGCCAGCCAATCCGGATGCTTGATATCTCTGATGAATCCGGCCTCAAGTAGCTTGGCTAGCTCTTCTCCCATGGCTTGCCGTTTAGGCTCTGAGAAGCGCCTAAGGGTCTGTTTGACTGGCCTGTATCCTTTCAGTATATTGAGGCTGTGTTCGGCCAGCCTGCGTGGGATGCCCGACATGTCTGAAGGATGCTAGGTGAAAATGTCCCAATTATCGTGTAGGAAGTCTCGTAGTGCGGCGTCCATTGTGGGGCTCAACTGTGTCCCGATGGAAGATGTCTTTGTAGGGTCCGTTGGATGGACCTGGAATTTGACTATCTCATCTGCGGGTTTAAATGAGGTGGACTTGGGTCGTTTGTCGAGTATCACGTCGTCCCTGTCCACTATGGTGTGCAGCGTTGTTAGTTCTTCGGACGCTAGGGCTTCGGATAATGCTTCCAGGGCTAGTGCTGCAGTTTTATTTTCGGCGCGGGGTGCGACGTCCGGATCACTAGCTAGAGTGATGATTCCATTGGGTCAGGGCATTTTAAGCTTCATGTACCCGTAATGGGGTATAGCTTGAAAGCTTGTGAATGCGTCCCGCCCTAAAAGGGCGTGGTATCCGCTGCTGAAAGGAGCCACTTGGAATGTGATTTCTTCAGACCTGTAACTCTCCGGGGTGCCGAATACCAAATCGAGTGTGATTTTTCCCGCACACTGTGCCTCCCGACTAGGGATGATTCCCCTGAAGGTTGTGCCGCTTTGCTCAATGCGGCTTTTATCAATTTCCATCTTATTGAGTGTTTCTTCATAGATCAAGTTTAGTCCACTTCCGCCGTCCATGAGTACTTTAGTGAGCCGAAAGCCGTCCATGATTGGGCTAAGGACCAAAGCGGCTGGTGCCCGGACTGTCTGGAATTGAGGTTCGTCACTGGCACTGAAAGTTATAGCAGTGTCGTTCCACGGATTTGTTTTTGCCACGTGGCAGATTTCTGCGAAATTTCGATGAGCTCGCTTGCGCCTATTATTTGAGGAGAAAGTCTCGAAGACTGTCAGTACCACATTCTTGTCTTCGGCGGGATGTTGTTCTGCTTTATGGTTTACAAGAAGATCCTCCCTGCTTTTTGCCACCTGCCGGAGGATCCAACATGCTCTAAGGCTATGCGTTGGCGTAGTATCCGGCGTGCTGTGAATTTTGCATGGCCCATTGAGCCATTCTTCCAATATGGTTCCACGCCCTGGTGTGGGCTTTGGCTTTTTGGGAATTGGATCGGGTAACTTACGAGAGTTTTCCCTTTTAGATCGGAGAAAGGGTTTAGTGAGAGCCGGATTGTCCCAAAAGTCTGTTTGGGTTTTCCAGGCACTCTCTGTCACACAGTACTTCAGTACTATGGCTGCTAAGTCGGCAAAGTGTACTATGTCACGGTGACTTATAGCATTAAGGATCCCTTTACTCGTGCAATTTTTGCAGAAAAGTGAGATTGCGTCTTCCTCACGACAGTCCTTGACCTTGTTTATCACAAGGAGGAATCTGGCCCAATAGCGATGTACTGTCTCTTGGGGCTCTTGTCTGATATGGGAAAGACGGCTTAAGTCAGGGTGGGCGGGTATAATTAAATCCGGATTCTGATCCGATCTAATGCCCAGGGGCACAGGAGCTTCAGGGCTTGGCAGCTCGGGCTCCGGGGTGCTGCCCGATTTTTCCGGCCCGTTGCCCGATTCTAAGTTCGGGGTTTGGGTCATGTCCTCCCGCGAGAGGGTATCCGGCTCAGAGAGCTCGGCACTCTGGACATAGTTTGTCCTCAAAATAGAGGGATAATCCATGTGTGGCTCTTCCACTACCGCTATCCCGTGGGTGACCGGTGGGGATTTAATATCCCTTTGATCGGGTTTAAGCCCAATCCAATCATAGTCTGTAGTGACTCCCAAAGCGGCGATGCGGTCCAAGAGCTCATTAAGGGAGGAGAGCTCCATTGGATCCATCTGTTCGGCGAGTTCCGAATTGACGTGGAGGCCGTTTTTGATGACCCGAGAGGTCATCGTCGGCGCGGAAGCCGATCGGGCGGTCCTGATGAAGCCGCCTAGCCGGAGAGTTCGGCCTACAGCCAGTGCTCCCCCAGAGGTGATGTTGTCCTTGACAACGAGACGGGCCATCGAGCCTTGCAGCGACAACACAGAGGAACTCTCAATGAAAGCACCAATGTCGGTGTCAAAAACAGCGAATCTCGGGTAGGGGGTCCCGATCTGTGCGTCTAAGGCTAATGGTAACAGGAGGCAAGGGACACGATGTTTTACCTAGGTTCGGGCCCTCTCGATGGAGGTAAAACCCTACTTCCTGCTTGATTGATCTTGAGGATATGAGTATTACAAGAGTTGATCAATCACGAGATCGTAGAGGCTAAACCCTAGAAGCTAGCCTATGATGATTATGATTGTCCCTATACGGATCAAACCCTCCGGTTTATATAGACACCGGAGGGGGCTAGGGTTTACACAGAGTCGATTACAACGACGGAACTCTAATATCCGGATCGCCAAACTTGTCTTCCACGCAAAGGAGAGTCCCATCCGGACACGGAATGAAGTCTAGAGTCTTGTATCTTCATGGTCCAACAGTCCGGCCAAAGTATATAGTGCGGCTGTCGGATACCCCCTAATCTAGGACTCCCTCATGTGTGCTCTAGCAACAGACGTGAGACGAATAAGTAGTCCAACCTCGCTCCTGAATGCTGGAGGGGAGTATTTATAGGAGAGGAGATTAGCAGGAGCGGCAGAGCCCTCTGGCGTGCACGCCCACGTTCCCAATCATGGGATCGTGCATGTAATCGTGGGAGCGTGCGGGCTGGCTCCTTTCTTTAATTTATTTCTTTAATTAATTACTAGTTGACCGAGGTTTGAACCGGCAAGCCCGTAATCAGCCCTTGTATTTCTTAAGGCTGGTTGTAATGGGGAGTATCATATATTAGTATCATGCATATGTTATTAGTGTATGATACTACCTCTCTAATGTATAGTATCATATAGTAGTATCATGTAGTACTTTATTTATTGCCATGCATGACACAAAGTAGCATAGCATTTATTATTATACGGTATCATGATATGATACTCCACCCTCTGTTTCCTCATTTAATGCTATGACACCTCATCAAAATTGCCTAGTTGGCATACATGATACTAGCTATGATACTACCACTACTATCAGCCTAATCACCCTGTGGATTGTAACACCACTAGCATGCATGCAACAACCTGTGAGAAGTACGGACATGCATACATGGTCATATTTTTAATGGGCTAAACATGATTAGCTGTTAAATGACTCATTAAGGGCTAGGGTGAGGATGTGCACCTTAATTATTTTTGCATACAACTCAAGGTCTAGAGTCATATGTGTTATCAGATGAATATTTGACCAAGTACACTGTGCATATATTTCATTAGCGCCATGTATTATTTTAAGTGTTGTTTCAATATTTCATTTTATCGATTGAAGCCGAGCATTTATCATATAGTTGACATTTTAATGATATTAGCTTCCCTTATGACAACTTTATTTTTATATTTTTGCCGATAGTAGCGGTGTGCATGTGTGCGAGCCATGTGTCCTACATTCTTCCACAGAAGAAAACTTGATGACTGTTTATTTGTTTCATCACATTTTAAAATTGCCGGGTTAATGCA
This sequence comes from Triticum dicoccoides, assembly GCF_002162155.2. Lineage (NCBI taxonomy): Eukaryota > Viridiplantae > Streptophyta > Magnoliopsida > Poales > Poaceae > Triticum > Triticum dicoccoides. The sequence continues at coordinate 139,116,871 of NC_041389.1, forward strand.
TGCATAGTCGATATTTGAAATAAATCATATGCCTATTTTTCAGTCATCAATTCAAGCGGCTGCTTATAATTAATTCCTTTTCATTATAAAACAGAATTTTACCATTTTGTGTTTATATTTTATGTGGTTTATGTATTTTATTTATCTTGATAAAAATCCATGTCAACAGACGCGCGCCAAAACGCTCCCAGCTGGATCCTTCTAGACTCATCACGGCGCGCTGCAAGCCTGCGCCCAGCGGCCTGGTGTTGTTGAGAAAACATTCCTTTTAAGTCACTATCAATGACCAGTTTGTACATGTCAATACACTCAAAAGCAAACGCACGTACGTGGTTACAAGATGATAAAAGCGCTAACCTGACAAACAATTTTTAAACTCCAGCAATTAACACCGTACTTTATACTAGTCTGCTTTAGTAACTATGTTGACAAACTCGTGGACCTCAACGTCAGTATAGCTTTAGGAGGAAGTATTTTTTTTCAATGATCTCTTGCTTTTGTATGGCCATGGACCTGGTGGGTCCCGACTGTCCGCCTCTCCATGCACAATCCTCTCCAGGTTCCTCTCATTTGTTGAGCTTGTTCACGGCGGCAGACAGCAGCGCCGTGACGAGTGCACAAAGGTGGAGGATGACGTCCAAGCCCCGAACGAGAACGCACCAGAGCCAGGGAAGACGTGCTATAGTAGGTGGTAGATGATGTGCGTAATTTCTAGCGGAAGTACTGGAGTAGCCCCATGGCCAAGTTCCACTCCCCAACCGCTGCTCAACCCGGGTTCGATTCCACCTGATGCAGTGAAATTATCCCTAAATGTTTGCCTCTGCCTTTGACATGTGGGTGCCCATTGTCATGTACGCACACCACCTCCAACATTTGCCAAAACTTTGTCCCTCAGCTTCTCTGTTTTTTGCACACTCAACATTGTGTGGGCATTTTGAAAATAGCATATCTTTTGGACTGTGCATCATATGAAGATGTGTTATCGATGAATGTTGATCAGCATGATGTGGCTGGTAGTTCCATTTTCGACCATGAATAAAACTTCCAACATGATGTTATCCCTATTTGAAAATGGCGTGTTAATATAAATGCTCCGCATCTGAAACTTGCAGTTTCTTCTGCGAGAATCATAGTGCCTGCACTTCTATAAGAAACTACATTTTTTAAAGTGCTAAAAATAGATATCTAGAATTCATAAAATACTTTATATGCTCAATACTGGAAATCTGACATTTAAAAGACATTCATATCTAAAAGTACTCTCAAAATACACAACACAAAACACAATTCACAACCTGCAAATACTAACAACCCTAAGCTCCTCCTCGAACAATTGGGGACAGTCCCCTCCTATTCCTCGGCGGCAGACAGCCGCCCCGTGAGACGAGATGAACAGCGAGGGAGAGGATGGCGGGGAAGCATCATCGCGTCAACTGCTTTTCTCCTCTTGTAGTTGGGTTCGGTTGACGAAGACTCCGCCGGCTCGCTCTGCCACAACACCCTCACAAACGACACTTTGTAGATGCTCGATCTTTCAATCTCTGGTGGATGCTCCATCTTGGATCGATACTCCCAGCACCGCTGCCTCATGATCGGATTCGGTGAATCTGTTTGTTCCATGGCCCAGAGAAGCAGCTCTATGTACTCCCGCACGACTCCCTTCAGGAGTATCGCATCCTTTTTGCTTTGTTCCGGATATTTGGCCATCGATGTCGCCGTTGCCACTAATTGGTCCTGGTGGTCAAACCAAGACTGTATCTCCAACATCCTGGCTAGCTTCACAGGGTCGTCATATGCGATCCTCATGTATCGGTTGTACTCCTCCATCGATCTACTTCTCCACAGCACCTTCACTCGCTGGCGGTGGTTTTTGAATGGAAGAGGAGAGGAGCGACACTAGTTTTGGATTGGAACAAGAGAAGAGTGGCAGTGGTTTTCGAATCGAAGAGGAGAAGAGCGGCGCTGGTTGGATTGGAATAGGAGAGGAGTGGCGTTGGTTTTGGATTGGAAAAGGAGAGGAGCAGTGGTGCTTTTGAAATGGAAGAGGAGAGGAGCAGCGGTGGTCTTGGAAGTATTTTTTTGTTTTGCATATTTCGGGTAAATTTTGACCACATACTGTATTTGACAAGCATCTGAATGCATGTCGTAAAAAATTGTATCATTTAGTTCATATCTAAATGTACTTTCGAATTATATTATTTCTGCGACCTATACCATATATTTTATTTGTTAAAATCATGGTCAAAAATGTCCCAGAATACAAGGGAGACTAGTTAATGTGGGGCCGCTTCTTAATTGACGGGTAAATTGATTTTGATTTTGATCCAGTCATAGTGCGTTGGCCCTCTCGTCCAATTCTAAATCTCTGCCGCACACTCCTCTCCCTCTTCTCCATTGCAAAACCACCCCTTCTCCTCTCCATCTTCTCCATTCCAAAACCACCATCTCACATCTCCCTCTTCTCCATTACAAAACCACCCCCTCTCCTCTCCATCTTCTCCATTGCAAAACTATCGTCTCACCTCTCTCTCTTCTGCATTGCAAGACCATCATCTCTCCTCCCATCTTCCAAAGCTAGCACCAGACCTCTCAGAAGCACATCTATGGAGAGGACGCAGCAGCTAATCGGGCAGATCACCGACGGTGACCAGGCGAAGTTAGTCAGGTTGAAGGAGATCCTTACTTGGTTTGACAACGAGTGGGAGATTTTGAGGACGATGAGGGCCATGCAGAAATGTATGAGAAAAAGCGAGATGGCGGCGATGAGGGTGACGATGTACTCCCCTGCGGCAGTCATGCCACAATCCTTCGAGTTCATCGAGTATGTCCTCTGAGCGATGGAGCAGACAGATTCGCCCGAGGCGAAAGTCAGGTGGAGGTGGTGGGCATATTGGTCCAAGGTCGAGCAACCAGAGGATAACAAATCGATCAAGTATGGTGTGCCATTTGTGAGGGTGCAGTGCCAGCTGGAGCCACAGGAGTATTTGTTCTCCCACCGCAAGAGGAGATCGGATGGTGCAACGTCGCTTCCCTATCATTTTCCACGGTTCCCTCACCGCTCGCCTCGTTTCAACGGCGGCAGTAGGGTTTAAGGTAAGCTTCGCACTAACCTAATCTTCCATCTGCTCATGCTTACAATTAGTGTGATGGCTAATGAAAATTATACGAGTAAGTACTAGGTAGTACTCAGAGTCTCGGAGTACTACGCCAATTACCCTAAAGTAGCTACCAAAAACAAAGTTATGACAATGGGTACAAATAAAGAAAAATCGATGGGTGCTTCCTTCAGAAAAGAGTACTCCCTAGAAAAAGTGCCAATATAAGCTACTCCTCTTTGATCAGAAGATTTGATGCAACACTGAAACAAGTAAATTGTCCCCTAAAAAACAAGTAAAGTGCAAGTGAAACACCGGCAGATTAAAATATTCTATGGCGGGTCGGCAAGAACTTGAGGAACCATCCGAGCATTTGTGCTTTTCCAAACCACGTTTATGTTAGATATTGGCACCTCGCACTCTGCATATATGCTGGTTCCAGTCATACATTGGTGCAGTTCCACCAAAATGTAGCTGAATAGCCCTGTTTGCACAGATAATGAAAAAGTGTGATTACATTATAGTGGCACGAGTTGATGAAACATACACTAATAAATAGAAGAAACTTCATTTTCTTAATGGGAAAAGACTACCCTGTTTGCACAGAAAATGAAAAGGCGTGATTACATTATAGTGGCACTAGTTGATGAAACATACACTAATTAATAGAAGAAACTTCATTTTCTTAATGGGAAAATATTGCAATAGTATCACAGTATGCCATGCTGCAAGGGCGAGATAGGCCCTGTGACGCCTCATACGGTAGGCCTCATACTGGAAATCGAGCCAATTCTCACTGACACACCTTCTGCCAGTGATGAACATCAGTTTACTGCAGTAGTACAAGGAGGGGCCTTGAGACATTCCAATCTCTATTTTTATGCAGTTTAACTAAAATTAAGCACCACAGTTTGCAGAAACACTTAAGCATTAACAATGGGACTAGTTGACAAAACATATACTAACAAAGAGAAGCACTTTCTTTATCTACATTGGAAATGAAATGATAGAGAGGACAGTAGCTCTACTTTAACTGTATTATTACTTTATTTTATCAGTGGCACTAGGGTCGAGCAGGTGGCAAGCGAGGTGTACCGTGAGTCGCAAGGATGGAGGCCCGGGAGTGCTTAGACTAGGATGCTGAAGCTGGCTCTTTCAGTCCCTATCTCCCCCCTGATGTTTCTGTGGTAGCTTTTGGATTGTAATCCAAACTTGGTTGAGCTAGGGTTGCATCCCCCTACCTGCCTAGCTTACGTGGCGAACTTGTCTCCAGCTAGTAGTTAGTCGGTTCTAGTAGTAGTTGCATAACTGCCCGTTTACACTAAGACGTTGTTGGATAATGGTTCTCTATGGTTGGGCTTGTTTAATGAAATAGGAGGAAACCCCCTCTTTTGATAAAAAATCAGTGGTACTAGTAGTGCCAAACATTGCCTCAAATTAATCGTGCCACTAGATTAAGGTGCAAAATAATAACATTTATCATGGCAGTGCCAAAACAGTAGCATAAGAGCAGAGTTAACAAGCGAGATCTTTGGCAAATGGTCGGACCAAAAAGGAACATACCTCATGATGGGAACTATATCTGCAGTCAATGCCATCGTAGAATGGATGACACCAGTCACCAACATGGATGATTCAATTCATGGGACCTTTTTGTGTAGTTCACCTAAAATGAAGCAATGTTTGCATCATGTAGTGAGCAAGTACTTGCTCCCATGAGCTAGCATCTTCTTCTTCATTAGTTGCAATAAAATTGAGCAACATCAAGGTTGGTCGTGAAGCTCGTGGAATGTTCAACTATAATTTGGATATCATTTTGTGGAGTTCAACTAAGATCAAGCGTGAAATGTATATCTCTGTTTGCACAAAAAGGTGGAAAGGAGGGTGACTAACAGGTGATGAAACATACATCAACTGAAAAGAAGCATGTTCCTTATCTGAATGGCGATCCTACAAGGACAATAGTAATTTCTAAAACAGCAGCATTGCTAGATACTAGTGTGGATATTAGGATTAACTATGACAACTGTTAAATACGACATTACTTTAACGGTGCCATTACTTCATTTTACCAGAACATTACATTAGCAGCTGCTGGAGAGTTGGTATTTGAGCATGGGAGAGTAGGTGGACCAGGACAGTTGCATTTCTAACGAAAAGAAGCAACTTATCTTAATGGGAAATTTAGCAGGACATGAAAAACAGTGTCTGATTCGTATTACTGGAGGCATTACATTGAAAACAACATTGGTTTAACATGTCCTTACTTTAACAGTGGGACTGCTAATACATTTTACCAGCGGCATTACATGAGAGGGGATCGAGGCAACAAACATCCAAATAGGATATCTGGGTCGGTCCCATTTTTTCGGTATAGCCACCTTTTAATATGTGAGGCTAGCAAATCTAATGCTGAACATACTCTGTTGACCTGTCCCCCCATCCTCACTTTCTTTCCTTTTCAACCAATAGATCGGTCTATATCAAGTTTGTACTGTGTTTCCCTTTATTTCCCTATTAGACCAAGAGACCAGTTGGATAGCTAGTCTCTGCTACTTTTCGCCCCCATTATTTCCTCTTTCGACCAAGTCCTAGATTCAGGTAACAAATCTTCCCCACCCCACCCCTTCTCTTCCCTGTTTGAACCAAGTAGTACTAGATTCGACTGCATGAAGTACTACTACTAGATTCAACTGCATGAAGTAGTTTTACCTCTTAACAATAAAAGTTCAGGTGGCTTTCGAACAGTCGATTGATCCTATCTATGAGGGGGCCTGAGAAGAAGTAAAAGATACAAATGTAGCGATGCGAGGAGCTGGGGTTGTAGAGCAAGGCCGGTTTCGAAGGAAGTTATACCTAAGGGTCGCCAAGATGTTGTTAGGTGGGCGGCGGGAGGCTGGATCTTCCCACACTACGGTAGCAAGGAAGAAGGGGTCGGAGGACCTCCATAGTCGGCGCTGCATAGGAGAGAACGACGGCAAGGCACGCTGATCGGGCCACGCCGGCAGTGGGTCAGAGCCGTCACCGAGGACGACCGCATGAACGTTGCACCTTCTCACCTTCCCTGGTGAAGGGGATCTGGCCGGATCTCTGACCAGCAATGAGCATAGAGAGAGTGTCATGACCCAGATTTGGTAAAATCCAAGTCTCTGTGCTTACTGTGCTATCCCTGGATCATAGCTAGCACACACAATAACAAGAATAAATATCAGTAAAACATACATCATTTTACTACAACGGTACATCCAGAATTAAACAAATACATACCATTGGCACATCTCAATGCTGGCACATAATACAGCGGAATAATACGTAGTCGCTAAGTTAGGGCTCCATCAACGCCACTGGGCTCATTGAGTGTAGACCATAACCCTATCGTCTCTTAATCTGTTGAGATCTGCACATGACAGGTGCATGTGAGTACGTGGAATGTACTCGCAAGTTGCAAAGGAAAGTTTAACAGAATATATATGCAGGATAAGTATTGGTGTAGGCTTCTTTTGCATAAAGCCAATTTTTCTCCTATACTAAATTTTTGTAAACTTCTTTTGAAATAGAAAAAAGGTAGTTTTTTTAGTATAAAAGGTAGGAGTGAGACACTTGGATATACGCATCAATGCTCATTCTCCAAAATAGTTTAAATCATAACTTAGGTTGAAGTGAAACACATTCACTGTGCTCATTCCTCAAATTTAACCCTTAAAATAGACTTTCAAAAAAGAGAGGGGAGATTCTTCTTCAGTCCAAGTCTTCGGTTGCTCATATTTGCCCGTAACCGGGGGCACAGCTAATCGATTAGGTTAAACCCTATGCAGAGGTTGTACACGTTTCCCACATGACACAACCAACCCCGTTTATCGTGACACACTTGGGTGTACGACTAGGAGGAGATTGTGACGAAACCTTTCCATCACAGCCCCCTATACTGCCAAGCCGTCCGCAACTTCGGCACGAAGGCCTCTCTCCGATGGCGGTCCTCGGGTAAGGTTTCCTATTAGTACTAAGCTAAGCCAGAGCCCATAGTAGCATGTGGCTATACTGGAAGCTACATCAAACTGTACTTGTAAGATCTCAGTCCCCTGGACGGCGGTCCCCACCAAAAACCTGTGTGCAAGACCCCAGTCGGGCGCATTCACTGCAAGACCCCGATGGGCGCAATCACTTGTAGACGCTCCCGTCAATACCATTCTGCCCAGGGAGTAGATGTAAAATAATATATATATATATAATTTTTCTTTTCAAAATAGTTTCACAAACGTTGCTCCAAAAAGAGCAAGGTTAAAGGTTTAAAATAAGTTTTGTTTTCATCCCACCCATTTTGTGCAAGCACGGCCAAGCATGTGGTGATTCTTTATGGCTCTAGATAAAAACAATACTTTGCAAAACTTTTATGAAACATGCATAGTGTTAAAAATTAAAGAGATATGCATAGTATGAAAATATAGGTCAGGGCATGATCAAATTGCAACTTGCCTGATTCTTGAAGTTGATATATTCTACTTCGAGTCGTCTCTCCTTCACCTTACGATATATCTAACAATACAAGAAAATAATTCAACACACAACAATTGCAAATGAAGATCCAAATAAAAGATCCAAATTCACAATAAATACATTCGTAGGATAATTAGCACGACATGGCTATGATTTGAGATAGAATCAAGTTTGGTCTTAAACGAGACATGACATAGTCATATCCTAGGGTTGGATCAACTGATACTAAGTGAAGATCTTGGTTTGGTATAGAAGATGGGTTGTGAGACAAGTTCTTACAACAAATTCTATCATGAGATTATTTGGAATATTTGACTTGGATTAAATAAAACTGGCATGGCATAAGTTTCGAGATAAAAGGATTAAATACTTAATCTTGTAACTTCAAAGTTTTGTGGTGATATCAAATGACCAGAGAGGTCTCATCTATCTAAGGATTTCTACTGAAGAATCAAATTCAATCTAATAAAGTTATTAAATTATGATTAAAGTCAAATTAAGGTGATGATGCTAAAACAGTTACTAAACATCATTGAAAAATTATTCTATGAGTTCTAACAGAATGGTGAGTCCTAAGGTCCAACTTTCATATATAAGACATTTTTATATGATTTACAGAATAAAAGATATAGTGAAAATACTCATCTTACAATTTAAATCAAAACTAAATTTTAAATTTCCCAAAAGTGAGATTTTATACTTTCATAAAAAAGTACAGGTTTCAGCGAATCCGGAGATATCTTGTTGAAATCGGACTTACGGTTTGGGATATATGATTTTCTGAAGTTTGGTATTTTTCTGAATAAAAGAATTATGGGATTTAGAGAGAGCTCACCGGAGTTGGTCGCCGGAGTTGGAAAAGAAGGTCGCCGGAGTTGTGGAAGAAGCTCCCTGACGTCAAGTAGAAGGAGGATGGCGAAGAGGTCGATGAGGGAAGTCCGTTGGGCAATGTCCCGGGCTCGGTCTCGTCCCGTGGCGGCGTGGGGCGGCCGCCGGAGTTGCCGAACTCTGACGAGCAATTGATCGGGATGGTTTCAAAATATTTCATAGGTGTCCGAAAGAAAAGCAATTGGATGAAATATTTGAAACAAGAATCAAAAGGTTTTAATTTCGCATGAAAATCATAGCAATTCACTCAATAATATATTATTATTAACATTCCAAAATTTGGAAAATTTTGGGATGTTACAGAGAGTGTGGCCATCGCCATCATGTTTAGATCTGGAGAGGATGAGAGAGTGTGAAGAGAGCAACACTAGCAAGCAAGCACGGAGCCTCCTGTCTATATAGTGGAGTAGTTTTATTTTTTCTACCGGAGCCAGCTTGACCTCGTGAATGATTGTCGAGAAGTCTTCATGCACGTGTCCCGGAGGCACAGGTGTCGTCATTTTGATCTGAAGCACTGGATTAACATATAATACGAAAAATGCCACATGACAAGAAATCATAACCTCACTGCCCCAAGGAGACAACATGAATCCTGACAGACAAACTAGACAAGGATCAAAGCTCAAATTAAAGACAAACTCGTAGAAAAGGGGTCAATTGATAGATGTCCTAATTAACATAGCCGGCTTGACCTAGATGGCAGCCGAGTTGTCTTTGTGCATGTGCCCCCAATGACCAGCACCTTGGACGAATGCAGTTGTCGCTATTTAACCCTCACAGTGATCCGAAGCACATGACACCTAATATTGCGAGATGATAAGAAATCTTTTTTTAGATTTCTCATCAGAACTGCATCCCTGTATAACACAACCTGCACGATATGTAGATAATAGCCAATCCAGCTGTCTGCTGAAGCCTAGTCACATGCATGGACGAACTGATCTCCCGTGTCATGCAGGGATCATCCAGACACAGACGTGTGTACATCACTGCTCCAGTACTATCGCTCGTCTCTCTCTTCTGTTAACTCCGCGGACTTGCGGGGAAGGGGGAGTGTGCGTGTGCCTATGGTTGGTTCTCAATTGTGGTCCCACATGTGTGTGCAAACGTAATATAACGTGTGTTTCATTCGGTGAGTGGCATGCCCGACCAAATGACCGTCTAGGGTGCGACACGAACACGACGGGCGTGTTGTATACATGTGTACCGCTATTTTCTTCTGGATTTGCTCCATGGCGCAATCCATGGACACAAAATTATATGTAAAAGTTGAGGGCGGGCCTTTTCCCGCGCGGTAGGTGGGGCAATTCCGCCTAGTCGGTTTGACAGAGAGCCGAGAAGATGAGGAAGTAGCGGAGTGAACTTACTGCTGTGAACGTAGGGCTATGTGATTTGACGGCTCGTTACTGCTGGACAGGTGGGGCCCAGTGATTTGGCTGGCCAGTATCATTATTACTATGGTGCTACGACCAGGGTGAGGCTCCCCTGATCCCCTCCACGGTATACAGGTGCTAAGAACAAGTACTCTATAATGGCCCTGTTTGGATCCATGGGTTAGAGTTAGTTTGAGCTACTTTGGGCTTAAATAGCCCTAAAGTATTCAAACATGAGGGCTAGTTTGAGCTAGTTGCATCCAACCCACCAAGAAAAATATCCCACACAAGGCTAGTTCTCATGGGGCCCACTGAAAAATCACATTTCTCTCTCTATCTCGCTAGACAAGAGGTGCTAATTGGAGCTAGTTCTCGCGAGGCCCACTGAAAAATCACTTTTCTCTCTCCATCAAGTGCATTTATTGTCAATCTAACCCTTTCATCCAAACACCTCTTCGACTAGAGTTAGTTCAGGGTTAATCATGGATAGAAACTAACTCTAACATCTAACTAAGTTAGAGTATCCAAATGGGGCCAGTAATGGGCTTATAGCCCGCTTTACATGGCACTTTTGCTTATGTGTCGAGGAGAGAGACATGGGAAAAATGGTGGGGGTGGGCTCTTGTGCAAGACCCTAGCTACTTACTCCTTGGCAAATGCAATAAGTACTACAAAGAAAGAGATAGAGAGAAGTAAAAATACTCTTATAGCCAACCTTAACCTTGTTGTATGAGTGACTATAAGTGATGACTATGCATGACATGCCAACATCAGATAGCCTAACGCACCTGGACGACAAAAGTAGTTTCATGCATGCGAAGTAGGCAAAAATGCTAATTTATAGCTGTCTAAAATCTCCAAGGGTGTGACCACGCAAGCGAGGTGACGGTCTTGGTAGGCGCGACCATGATACGGGCTGCTTATAGCCCTTGGATCTGTGATCGAACAGTCACATGATACGTCACTGAAAATTTGCAGAATAACCCTCCAGGATAGGATATTCACCCATAGGTCTAGAATCACGCCATGTGTTGGGGATATAACCCCATGATGAGACGCGCCCTGACTTGGCCGGGTTAGGCTATTGGGAACTCATGAAGAGGGCATTAAACAGACCTAGGAGGTCAAAACGTGAAACCCGGAGGGCGAGTTACGAGATGAGTCGTCGGAGGCCCAAGCCCAGAAGATGGTGTGATACCCGGCGTGATAAGCCACCTGATGGCGACTTGCCTAGCAAGGCAAGGCGACCTAGAACCAGGGCCGGTTACGTTGTATGACCCGGTCTGGACTCTTGTAAGCCCAGGGTCTCGACCTGTTTTTATAAAGGCGAGACCTTGTGGCGGGTAAACCTATGTTACAATCAATCGATATCTAGGTTAAGCGATTCCGCTCCCTTGTAATTGATACTCAAGCAATACAACTCAAATAAGGATGTAGGCTATTACCCCGATCTCGAGGGTCTGAACCTTGGGTAAACTCGTGTCCTTCATCCCGTTCAACCCCTTCGAGCTAACCTGTGTTGCGATGGCTCCACACCTAAGTCCTTTCACAAGGACATCCGCCATGACAAAACCACGACAGTTGGCGCCTACCATGGGGCCACCGCATGGTGGTTTCAAGTTATTGAAGGGTTCTTTCCCAGGGATTGAGGGATACGCCGTTGGCATGATGGCTAAGAGTCTCCATGGCAAGATGTACATTACAAATGCTGGCTGGGGCCCGAGGGCCAACTCAATCGAGTACGGATTCTGGGTCCCCTTCGACGGGATTCACGTACTCATCGGCAAGATTGATGGATCGGAGCCTAAGCCAGATATCTGCACTGACATCGTCGAGCCGGCTCGGTGCACGCGACCCGCCCGGGTGCAACCTGGCCTAAAGCATGCTTTCGTTGGTTTCACGCACCGGATAGACGATGCGGAAGATTTTGCATCTGGAGGAGAGGCTGTCATCTACTCAGGTGATGAGTCCTCGACCGGAGAGACGGATTCAATGTATCAGCTCCAAGATGGCTGGTCTAGGGCTATTCCGATGGCAACAGTATTCCGGACCCTTATGAGCCACCATCGAGGGCTGCTATCTTCATGGCTAGCACTGGGCCGGTTCTAAATTCATCAACAGTTGCAGCTATAACTTATGGATCGACTGCTGTGGCGACAATTGGCGTTGGCGGCTCAGCTACGCCATCGGCTCATGTTTTGTCAGATCTCTTGGGCACTTTGTCAAAATTACTAGCAACAAAGGTTACTGCGGCAAATCAAGCAGAGTGCAATGCAGAGATTGCAAAGGTGTGAGATCAGGTATCCAAAGCCCAGGATGGTCTTAATATAGAAAATGCTAGGATGCCAACGGAACGGGCTCAGATGGATGCTGAATCACAGCGGATAAGGGCGGAGGCTTTTTGCTTAAGTTTGGATCGGGATGCCTCCAACGCTGTTCTTCATAGGAGACACCAAACCCGCCTGCCTTTGTAGTATGAGGCACGAAACCTTTTTAACACACCTGGGGCAGGACCAAGTAACCCGCCAGGTATGACCCGGGCTGCGGAAACGACAGGAAGCAGGGCGACGGCTCAGCCTTGACTGCTAGACCTGCCCCATAGGGATCAGACCGCCTCATGAGTTTTCGACGCCACCTGGTCACTATTCTAACCCGGTGGATAACATGTTAGCGGTAGCATCCTAGATGGCAGTGATTCCGATTGAGGGTGAGTCGCTGGTCGTGGTGGAGACCCGGAATGCAGTTGAACTCCTTCGAATAGCTGTTGCGCAGCAGGCGGCTTACTCATATAGCCGTGATCGTGTTCATTGGACCCCTCGCCAAAGTCAAAGTTACAGTTGGCGCATTGAGTGTCTAGCAGTGAACGGCGTCGTAACCCGCTCCGTAATGATAACCCGCCCCATGATGATAAGTTACTGGTCAATGCTCAGGCAATCGTAGATGGAGCCAGGGATCACCGTGAGGCGGAAGCGGCGGCTCAGCAGGGGGCTTACCAGTAGCCTGTGATGACCCCCTCGACCTTTGTAGGGGCTGGGATGATTTCCAGGACAATTGGGGTTCCAGTATTAGTGTCGGCTCTGCGTAATGAGCGTCGGCCGAAGGATTTTAAATGTCCTCGTAAGGTTCCCATTATACAGATGACCTCCCTCCTAAGGCTTGGATTGAGAGCTATGAGTTAGCCATGGAGATGTTGGATGTCAATGATGTTGTGTGTGCTAATACTTCACCATGATGTTGGATGGGCCTGCGTACATGCTTAAAAGGGTTACCTCCTAATTGTATTAACTCATGGGCGGAGTTGAAGGCAAGCTTCATCAAAAAAATTGAAGGGACGTGCAAGTAGCCTCTGACGATCATTGATCTGGATAATTGCATACAGCGTGAGGATGATTCGGCCCATCATTGGGTCCAACGGGTCTCCGCTATTATCCACTCATCGGATAGCATTGCAGCGGGTCAAGCGGTTCTGGTTTTGGAGAAGAACTGTCACTTTACCCCCCCCTTAAGCAGAAGCTCGGGCGGCTTAAGCGCCACTGCACTCACATGGGTGAACTCATGGCGGCTCTCATTAAGTATGCGGACTCTGATAGCAGAAAAGACCCGGGATCTGACGATGAGAAAGCCAATAAGGGCAAGAAAAATGGCAATGGTAAAGGTCAAGAGCAGAGTGCGGTAGGGCATAATAACCAGGGTAACGGTGGTACGCGACAAAACCCCGATGGCGGGTCATATCTCATAGCCAACACCAACACTGGGTATAAAAATCAACCCGCAACGTTAATGGTAGGCCGTCCTTTTGAGGGAAAAATTTCAATCCTGAAGCAATGCTAAATGACCCTTGCCCAAAACATAGTCTGCGTAATAAGCTAGCGACTCATGCCTGGAAGGATAATTTTATCATGCGAGATTACAGGAACACAACTTTAATCAGAATCATGCTAGCAATAATGGCCCGCCCGGTGGGTCAGGATTTGGTGCTCAGGGGTCCGACTTTGGAGGCGGCGGTTCAAATTCTGGCTATCAAGGCCAAGGTAACCTTGGTGGTCATAATCAGCAATCGGGTCAGGGCAACCAACAACAAAATAATCAATCAGGATATCAGAGTAATCCAAAGCAACTCAATGGTGACCAGTACCATGTTTTTACTACAAGTATTTGCAAACGAGATCAGAAGGTTCATAAGCGTGCAATTAGTGCTATTGAGCCGGCAGTGCCCCAATACTTACGCTAGTCGAAGCATCCGATCACATGGAGTCGGGAGGATCACCCGCCCCGGGTTGAGAATCCGAGTCAGCTGGCATTGGTGGTAGCCCCTCAAGTGGGCGGTTATAAGTTCACTAAGGTACTTATGGATGGGGGCACAAGTATCAACATCTTGTATTATGACACTTTTCGTCGTATGAATTTAACTGACAAGGATCTTAAGTCGTCTTCCACAGTTTTCCATGGTGTGGTGCCTGGTAAGTCGGCGTATCCTATCGAAAAGATTACCCTAGAAGTTGCCTTTGGTGATGACTATGACTACAGAGCAGAGACATGGTGGTTTGAGGTGGTCAAAATCAAGAGTCTGTAACATGCCTTGTTTGGACGGCCGGCTTATGCTAAGGTCATGGCTCAGCCTTTCTATGTTTATCTACAGCTCAAGATGCCAGGGCGAAAGGGTACAATTAAGTTCCATGGTGATCAGAGAATCGCTTTGGAATGTGAGGAAGGAGACGCGGCTTATGCAGAGTCCAATTGTGCTACTGAGGAGCTTAAGTTTTACAAGGATAATGTTGACCCGACTGATATGACCCCTCTAAAGAAACCCACCACTAAACAAGACCCTTTGTTGAACTTTAAGTCAGCTGATGACACCAAGCAGGTTGATTTTGTCCCTGGCGATTCATCTCAGCAGTTCGGTATGGGGGCTAATATGGATCCCAAATAGGAAAGCGCGCTCATCAAGTTCATCCATGATAATCGGGACATATTTGCTTGGAAACCTTCTAACATGCCGGGTGTACCGAGAATATTCGCTGAGCATACTCTTAATGTGGATCCTAAGTTTAAGCCGGTCAAGCAATTCCTTCATTGTTTCAATGAAGAGTGGCATATGGCTATTGGAGAAGACGTAGCCCAGCTCTTAGTAGCTGGGTTTATCGTAGAAGTTTTTCACCCTAAGTGGTTGGCTAACCCTGTGCTTGTACTCAAGAAGAACGGTACTTGGCATGTGTCTGTTGATTACACAGATCTCAACAAGGCTTGTCCAGCTGACCCATTTGCTCTCCCCCGTATTGATCAGATTATTATTGGAACGGTGGGTTATGAGAGTTTATGTTTCCTGGATGCTTATTCTGGCTATCACCAGATCAAGATGGCAGTTAAAGACCAAGAGAAGACGTCCTTCATTACACCTTTTGGTGTTTTTTGCTATGTTTCTATGCCTTTTGGGCTCAAGAGTGCTTAGGCGACTTATTAGCGTTGTGTTCAAAATTGGTTTCACAACCTGATTGGATGCAATGTTCATGCTTATGTGGATGATATTATGGTCAAGTCAAGGAAGAAGGAGACTCTCCTGGATGATCTGAAACAAACTTTTGACAATGTCAGAGTCTATAAAATGATGCTTAACCCAGGCAAATGTGGTTTTGGTATACCTCCAGGTAAATTGTTGGGGTTCCTGGTCTCAGAGCGGGGCATTGAAGCTAACCTGGAGAAAATTAAAGCCATTATGTCACTCTCTAAGCCGGTGTGTGTTAATGATGTTCAGCGTCTGGTGGGTCGCATTGCGGCTTTATGCCAGCTTATAAGCTGTCTGGGAGAGAAGGCACTTCCTCTATATCAGATGATGAAGAAGACAGATCATTTTGTTTGGAGTGATGCTGCCAATGAGACATTTGAGGCGCTCAAGGAACAATTAGCTGAGTCGTCCGTCTTAGCTGCTCCTATCAAAAAAGAGCCTTTGCTCCTGTACATGGCGTCTAATAATAAGGCTATCAGCATGGCAGTTGTTGTAGAGCACAAGGAGGCGGGTAAGGAGTACCCAGTTCAGCGGCCGGCTTATTATGTCGGTGAGGTGTTGACTGGGTCGAAGCAACAATATCCACATTGGCAGAAACTGATATTTGGGGTGTTCATGGCGAGTCATAAACTGAAGCATTATTTCCTTAGTCATCCTATTACTTTGGTCGGCTCTGCTCCTTTAGGAGATATTATTCAAAACAGAGAAGCCGCAAACCGAGTTGCTAAGTGGGCAATTAAGCTTGGACCTCATAATCTCAAGTATGTGCTAAGAACAGCCATCAGGTCTCAAGCTTTGGTGGATTTTATCAATGATTGGACAGAGTTGCAAAGTCTAGAGGAGAAGCCTGACAACACATATTGGGAAATCCACTTTGATGGGTCCCGACAGTTGGAGGGCTCGGGGACTGGAGTTATTTTGACTTCCCACGAGGTGACAAATTCTGCTATGTGTTAAGGCTAATGTTTCCTTGTACTAACAATGCAGCTGAGTATGAGGCTTTACTCCACGGCCTTCATATGGCTAAGGAGATGAATTTAAGCCACTTCAGGTGCCTGGGTGACTCAGACCTTGTGGCGTAGCATGTCTCTGGCAAGTGGGATTCTAAAGACCCGCTCATGGCGGCTAATCGTCGGGCGGTTGATAATATTGCTGGTCACTTTAAGGGTTATCAGGTGGATCACCTTGATCGATGCAAGAACGAGGCAACTGATGCATTGTCCTCGGCTTGGATCTAAATGTAAGCCGCTGCCCCGTAATATATTCCTTGATGTGCTGCATCATCCTTCGGTCAAGTTGCCGTCAGAAGAGGACCTTGATGTCCCTGACCCAAAGGCGCAGTTGGAGGCGGCTCTTCATGCTATTCCTGACTGGGCGTTTCCTTTTCTGGCTTATATGACCCGGGACGAGTTACCCAAGGATGAAACTTTTGCATGACAGATTATCAGGAGATATAAGTCTATGACCATCAACAACAACATGTTACATCGATGCAGTGTGATAGGTGTGTTCCAACATTGTGTTTCTCCTGAGGAGGGCCGTGAAATTTTACGAGAGATCCATGAAGGCGATTGTGGTCATCATGCCGGCTCAAAATATTTGGTGGCTAAAGCTTTCCTTCATGGGTTTTACTGGTTAACAACTCATGCTGATGCAGAGGACATTGTTAGCTAGTGTGACGAGTATTAGAAATTCTGTAGACGAGCTCATGTGTCAGCTCAAGAATTGCAGATGATTCCAATAACTTGGCCATTTGCAGTCTGGGGGCTTGATATGGTTGGACTGTTCAAGAGGTCTAAGGATAAGAAGACCCACCTTTTGGTGGCAGTTGACAAGTTTACCAAGTGGGTTGAGGCAGAGCCAGTTAGCAAGTGTGATGCAGCGACTGCAGTTAAGTTGTTAAAAAGTTGATCTTCCTCTTTGGTTATCCTCATAGTATCATCACTGATAATGGCACTAATCTGTCCAAAGGAGCTACGAACGAGTTCTGTTAAAGAGAGCATTTTTGTCTTGATGTTTCTTCAATGGCTCATCCACAATCTAATGGTCAAGCAGAATGGGCTAATCAAGAAATTTTGAAAGTTATTAGGCCTCGGCTTATGGTCCCTTTGGAGCGAATGCCGGGTTGTTGGGTCGAAGAGCTTCCTTTAGTACTTTGGAGTATCTAAACCACCCCCAACAGATCAACAGGTTATACGCCCTTCTTCATGGTTTATGGCGTAGAGGCGGTTCTCCCCAGCGATATTCGTCATGACTCGCCAAGAGTGGCGGCTTACGTTGAAGCTAATAATGAGACAGCGCGTCAAAATGCACTTGATGCTTTGGATGAGGAATGTGATCTTGTAACAACCCGGTCGACGATTTATCAACAAGACCTGCATCACTATCATAGTTGCAGAGTCAAGACTCGGGCGTTTCAAGAGGGTGACTTAGTGCTCCGACTGATTCAAGGTCGGACAGACATGCATAAGCTGTCCCCACCTTGGGAAGGGCGTTTTGTGAACATTAAGAATCTCAAGAATGGCTCGTATTATCTCATTGATATACGTGAGTGCAAGAAATCACACACCTCCGAGCAGGAGAACAACATGCCGTGGAACATTGCTCATCTTCGGCCTTACTACACTTGAGGCACCGGCTCTCACCATTGTACATACCTCTGTCGATGTATATATCTTTTTATGTTCAATATAATAAAGCCGACATCCCTCAAAGTCGGGGCCTTTGTCATTTCATTTCTATGCATCTGAGTCTTTGTTAATTGATCATAAGGTTAATTGGGGGCTTCCAACCCACCGGGTTTAGCTTTCATACCCTCTTGACCGGCATGAAACGCCACATTATGGGTTACACCTGCCTATTTGCAACTTGCTACTCCGCCAGGTGACCCGTCAAACTCTTGACAAGTCAATCTTTTTAAAGACCCTGAACTCATCAAGGTTAAAACGGCGGTTTTGTGTCACATGAGAGCCAACTTACAGTGAGCTAGGATAAACTCACCTGTCTGTTTAGTGCTACTCTGCTATATGACCCATCGAACTCTTAACAATGAATCTTTTTCTTAAAAGACCCTAAACTTGTTAAGGTTAAAATGACGGATTTATGTCATGAGAGGCCGGCTTACAGGGTAAAAACGGCTATGCAGCCTTGAAAACAAATATGAGGCCTGTGAGCCAACTTTTTTCAGTCGTGCCTTCAAAGCCGGCTTAACAAATATTTGGGTTTCGTGTATTTCTCTGTTTTGGTTTCTCAGATATTTTTATGATTTCAAGTTTTTGCTTTTGTGCAAATTATGAATCTTCAGATCATATAGGGTCCGGGTTGTATTACTCATGTTTGAGTATTTGGGTTGTCACCCGCCCTGGTTTTTTGACCTTAAGTCGCCACTATGTTTTTTGACTATACAGCCACTGACATGATTCCTTCAATTATATGAGACTATGAGTTTTCGGAATTTTAAACCCACCACATGCTCTTGGATATAAGTCGCCTGTGCATATATTGATGGGTCTATACAGAGTATGCAAGACCTGAGATGACAGCAGAGCCATTGCATGGCATAATTTGCATATATGACTAAGATCAAGCATGCAACAAAGGTTATCCGCTGAACTAAAAGTCGAGATAAGCATCCAAGAAGGCATGGCAGGACAGTTAACTGTTTTCCACTATAGCTATTACATGGCTATAGTTGAGCCCACAAACGTTAATAGAGTTTTTTGGGAGTCACATTACTCCCTTAAGCCCGCAGTAGTATCATCTGAGTTATGACCAGCCGGGTTAATCTTCTTCCTGGCGCCTTGAAGATTCCGGCTCATCCCACGCCGGCTCTTCCTTGTCGACCATCTGGAGGTCAGTCGATGCCCAGTAGATGACGGTTAAAGCCTCGAAGGTGGCCTCGTCATTAAGAATAATGGATGGGTCAAGGTCAGGGGCAAAGATATGCTTACGCCTTTGCGGGGTTAGACCCACAATCGCATGCATTGGCGGCTTCATGCCAACATTATGGTTGTCGTAACTCTCCTGATACTTTGGCAGATCTACATCTTGAGCAAGTTGACAGGCTAAAGGTCTCATCTCTCTAATGCATTTAGCAAGATCTTCTTAAAAGAGGGAGACATCATCCTTGAGCTCTGGGCAGCCGCTAGCCATTTCCTCTGGATCCAGTTCGGATTGCCATGCTTTAGCATGGCTTAGTGCTGTGATGGCTCCTATATGGGCGGCTGACCGTTTCATTTCTTCAATTTGTGATGGCACAGTGGATAGATGTTCCAACACTGTCTTGATAGTAGTTGGAGGTTTCTTAAAATTTGAAACAACCACAAGGGTTCGCAGACTCCCGGAATAAAGCTGCTTTGTTTAAGAATAAGCCGCCTTCAGCTTCAGAAGCATATTTTGGCCAAGGTTTGTGCTCCTAGTACATGAGAAATATTCAGTGTGTAAGCCACCAGGCGGGTTAGCAATCATATATTTTTGAGTTGCTAAGCGAGCTAAAGGATTGTCTGTGACTTATCAGTAAATGCTGTTGAGTGCAAGTTTCAACTTACCAAAGATGGTTGATGTCATTTGAGATATGTGTTGCTTTAAGCCGGCCACCTCATCAGCGATCGGCTTAAGCTGATTCTCAGAATCTTCAGCACGCTTCATCAAGGTTGCCTTCTCTTTGTCCAAGGCGGCTCTTTCAATGGCGATTCGGCCTTGAGATTTTCATTCTCTTCCAAAGCAAACTTGAGCTTTGACTTGGCCTGGAGAGTTTCAGTTTCGTGGTGTTTGATGTTCTTCTTTAAGTCACCCACCTCCGACTCTTTAAGACCTAAAGGTTCCTGCAAGACGGATTTGAAATCATGAATACAGGGTGACATCAAAACAGATTTATTATGGAGTAACTATTCAAAGTCCCTAGCACATTGCAAACAATACACCTGGCACATGGGGGCTAATGTAGGCCATTTCAATTGATATCATAACAAGGTTTAAAGATAAGCCGACCCTTGGGTGCTATGGGCGCTTATTTTTCACAAAATGCTTGTCTGGAAAACCTGGTTCATCTTATTCATATAAGCCGACCCTTGGGATCTATGTGCAATTCATTTCAAATGGATAATTTTGGAAGACCCGACTCATATTGTCAAGTTAAGCCGGCCCTTGGAGGCTACACTTTTGAGTTGTTAATCATATTTTATCACAATTTTAAACCTACTCAATGGACTTTCCTACCATTAAGACTTGGGGGCTATATGACTATATGTGTGAGAAATGGAAAGGGTTATGATTCATACCTCATACTTTTGCTTCATCATATTCACTAAGCTGGCTTCTAGGTCGCGACTTGTGTGAAGGCGGTTCAAATAACCAACATGCAACTCGCCAGCACTGAATCTGCATAGCTCTGCATGTCCAATTTTGTCTTCCCTTCTCTGATGAAGGTGATTCTTCTTTGTTGATATGCTTGGCTAGCACAGTAGCTACTCCTGGCACTTTAAAGGCCGTCCCAGTAATCGTGATGTCGTCAGCACTCTTATCAGAAGGTATTTCCTCAGCTATATTGGTGATATTGGGATTGGACGGCTCATGAATATCTGCCTGGTTATCAACAACATACATGGCTTCAGAAGGAGTCGCGTCAGTTTGTTGAGGTGGGTCAGTTAGCTCATCAACATGGACGTCTGGATCATGAGTTGAACCATCAAGGGCGTTCAACATCTCCTTTTCCGGTTCAGAGACTTAGGGGGCTTTCGAAGAGCAGCCCACTTTCAGCTTCTCGCCAGTCTTTGCTTTGGACCTGCGACAATAGTATACAAATTCATAAGTATGTGATAAGCAAGTTTTTATAAACAAATGAATATGTTTACCCGTGGGCAATGACGAAGGTAGGAAGCTAGGTTCCACTAGAGTCGACGGATGATGGAGGCGTCCGCTGATATTTTGAGACAGAAGGAGTAAGAGGTTGACGTATGAGACCGACAAATGGGTAAAACAGAGCCGGGTTAGGTGGCACCTCATTACATCGTTTTCAACGAACTAGTGTGTTGGGTAAGCTAGAAACAAGGTCCTCAGCGCCGTCACTCTGGGTCATACGCCAGGACTCTTGTTGCTGCTTCTTTAAAAGAAAATTGGGGTCCAAATGAGCAAGAGGATGGGAAAACCTCACTTTCCGGATGACCCACCAGGTTTTCTTTCTTCGCAAAGGTTCTGAGTCGGAGAAGGTAGGAATTACCTCTGTTGCATCGGCGTGACTTGTCTCCACTTCATCTTGAGAGGAATCAGCATCAATAATTTGCATAAAGAAATTACCAAGGGAGTCAATTTCTACCTCTGACTCATCCTCAAGTGTGAGCAGTTCTTCAACTGTTGGCTTCTTGCGGCAAGCTGGAGCGCAAGACTTTCCTTTAGCCTTGTTAATAGGCATGGCGGCTTGCAATTTCTTCCTCTAGAATTAAGAGTCGACCTGTTGAAAGCACAAGTGCTCCCTGGGTGATTTTGGTAATTAATGTCAACATATCTCTTGTTGGACTAATACTTCTATCTTGTATAATTCAGATGAGTTCAACATTGGGGTGGCATGACAAGAGGATGTGGAACACCTTCAAGATGCTAACGACAAACATTGGCAAAAAAGCTCAAGACTCTACATTTTCATTTTAGTGATCCAAGAACACGTTGAGTCCATAGGAAAAGACAACACTACTAAAAGAGATGAGGTGTTGTTTAATGGCTTGCTTGCTCAAAGTTCTTAGTGATATGCTCCAAAGCCCTCAACCACTTTCTCATTTCCATATATGTCTTAAACCTAAAGTCAAACTTGGCCCCACCGATTTGGTCTATCCGGCGCCACCGAGTTCACTTGACATAGGCACTTCTAGAAACCCTAATCAGTTCATTCTCACCGATGGGATCTCGGTCTCACCGAGATGGCCTTGCAAACTCTCTGTTACCTATTGCAGTTATTTCGGTCTCACCGAGATACGCAGTCGGTCCCACCATGTTTGCTTGACCAAGTCTCAGTTTGCTAATTGCTGAAATCGGTCTCACCGAGTTCATGCAACCGGTCTCACTGAGATGAGGTTTTGCCCTAACCCTAGCACATCGGTCTCACCGAGTTGAACTTGTCGGTCCCACTGAAAACTCAAACGTTCACATTTTGAACCATATCGGTCTGACTGAGTTTCACTATTCAGTCCCATAGAGTTTGGAAAATTGTGTGTAACGGCGAGATTTTGTGTGGAGGCTATATATACCCCTCCACCCCCTTCTCCATTTGAGAGAGAGAGAGAGAGCTATTAGAACGTGTCTACACCTGCACTACTCATTTTGTGAGAGAGAACCACCTACTCATGTGTTGAGACCAAGACATTCCATTCCAACCACAAGAATCTTGATCTCTAGCCTTCCCCTAGTTGCTTTCTACTCAAATAATCATTCCACCATATCCAAATCTGTGAGAGAGAGTTGAGTGTTGGGGAGATTATCATTTGAAGCACAAGAGCAAGGAGTTCATCATCAACATACCATCACTACAAAAAAAACACTCCATGATGATACATGTTTGTCACAGTAGGTCGCGTTTTTTGTCATGCATGTACATCCATGACGATTTTATGACAGAATCAAGATAGTCATACATGTGCTGTCGTAGAAGTGTTCCATGACATTACCAAAATTATCATCACGGAAGTGTCCACTTCCATGATGATAAATCGCGCGTCACGGAAGTGCTTTCGTCAAGGGTGACCGACACGTGGCATCCACCATAACGGAACACCATTAAGCTATCGGGTCAGGTTTTGGATCTGATAACCCGTTAACAGCCTCAACCAATGGGGATTTTCCACGTGTAAAATCATCATTGGCTGGAAGAAACACGTGTCGGCTCAACGTTGGGACAGATGTCATCCACTCATTGGACAGAAGGCGCCTATGATACGTCGACAAGTGGCACGGCCCAATAGAGGCCCATTCCTGTGAAAAGGCCGGCCCGTTTGACTTGGTCAAAAGTTGGAGGGTCGGCCCATGGAAAGCCAGTTAATCGCCTGTTCGCATATAGCCCATTTACAACCCGCTAACCCAAGGCCTATTACGCCCTATCCGAATTAGGCCCAATAGCGTCATCTGGGCCATCCAATATGATTCCAGTCCGTTTTCACTTCTAGCCCATGTATGGCCCATGATTTCTTTAGGCCCATATGAGGCCCTTTGTAATTCTTGGCCCATTAACGGCCCGTGGTGAAACTGGCCCGCAGTGAACAGTGTATCACTTTATACCCATTAACAGCCCGTGGTGAAACTGGCCCGTAATGAACAGTGTATCACTTTATACCCATTAACGGCCCGTTATTCTGTTGGGCCGTTTCCAGCCCATGTTATCTTTCGACCTTCTTAGAGCCCTTTTACTTTTGGGCTCATTTCCAGCATTCGTTTACTTACAGCCCGTTACTGTCATTTTCTGCTTGTGGGCTAATTTCACCCCGAGGTTACAGTCGGCCCGTTTTGTGGCCCGTTAATACATTGGGCCGTTTTCATAGCGTCATCAAATACGGCCGATTAACGACGACCCGTTATGGTTGGCCCATGAACAGACGATTTCAACTCTAGCCCGTTTACGGCCATAATGCGGTCTGTTATTGGCCGATGTTTGGCCAACCGATCATACGGCCCGTAGAAGGCCCATTAATGATACGGCCCGTAGAAGGCCCATTGTGTCTATGACCCGTAGAAGGCCCATTGTTTCTACGCCCTGTAGAAGCCCCATTGTTTCTACGGCCCTTAGAAGGCCCATTGTTTCTATGGCCCGTAGGAGGCCCATGGTAACTACAGTAAATATGTAGCCCATGGTTATTGTGGCCCACTTTTAAAAAATAGGTTATTGCGGCCACTAGCAAACGGCGGAAAAAGAACTACACTGACTACAAGCAAAGAAATAAACAAGACAATAAGGAAATAAATAAGCAAGCAACTTACGCTAGGCTATCACGGCTATTACACATATTACATCCACTGGGCATCAAAGTTCGCCACCAGTGCAAATATAGGGAACACAGCAGCATATAAACACCGCAGCAAAACAAGTCCAGAACTGAAACTACTTTAGAAGAGCTCAAGAATCAATATCCTGGGTACCCATAATGCTGGCAAGATGCTTAGCAAGCTTATTAACTTTCTCTTGTTTGGCACTTAACTCCTCTAGCACTTGTTGTTGCACCAGAAAGTATGCATCTGAATTCTGCAGGGACTTCCTCAGTCCTTCGGCTTCCTGTCGCATAACATCTGATCGATGTCTTTGAACTTTAAGTCGAGACTCAAGAAGCCAAACTGATTTAGGCAACGAGTTTGAAGAGCTGGTGCCAGTAGTAGTAGCCAGTAACTCGAACACTACATCAAGACAGGACTTTGGGGTGGTCTCAGTTTCTTCAATATAGTTTTTATCAGCTTTCTTGGAGACCAACAGGGATGTCTCACTATCTTGAACCTTATCTGCATTACTTCCTTTACCATTGCATAACGGGGTACTGTTCTCCAATATTTTATCCGCGTTCTAAAAGAGAAACAAACAAACACATCACAGGTTTACAATGTAGTATATGAAACTCATTTTGGTAAACCAGTTCAGTAGTAAGGTGGACATGATAACAGCATGAAGGAAACATATATCTATGTAGTATGGTCACTGTATGGTCTATATCATTCTAGTTTATGTTGCCAAATCAAGATAGATACAGTTCGAATCATATCTATTTACGACAAAGCAGCATAGACAGAACATAAGTGTGGGAAACTACATAGCAATAACAACACTTGTAATGTGCATGGCATGAGAACATAACTGTTTATTCAATTGAAATTGAAATCAACATAGAGCAAGTTACAACAGCAAACAGCCAAACACGTTGAAGAAACAGGTTTAAAACATACCTGTTGCGCCATTGGAGTTTCAATTGCATCCTTCAAATTTGAAATTAGTTGGTATGAGTAAATACAGTGATGCAAGAGCAAAGTAGTATGAACCATAGCTACGAAACCTGACCTGAGAACAATTCTTCTTCTGCTTTAAGCGTTGACTTGGGGTTCGGAGTGGTGGTCCTCGTGCTTTGGGCACTGCAGTTGCCTTACTAACTGCTCGTGTTTGGGTGCTCTGTGGTGGAGACGGTGATGTGTCAAAGGGAACTGGGTGTCTATCTGCTGGGGTTGGGGTTAGAAGGGGTGTAGTTGGTTCTCTGTCCAACTGGGTAGGGGTACAATCTGCATGAGTGTGGGTTATGTGTGGTGGGGCTGGTTCTTAGGCAAGTACAACCATGGTTCTATCTGCATCGACATGTAGCTCGATCTTTTCTCAAGACCGCGTTTTTACTCCCACGGATACTGCCATCACTCCCTCCAATTGAAATGGCTGATAAACAATAAAAGTAATTGAATGTGCAGACATTCTAAGATAGACAGGTGCAATGGATAGTAGGGAAGAAAACAGGGCATGAAATAATTCACATTTATGTTGTCTAACCAAACAGAATAGCAAGACATAATTTCACATATATGATGGCTAATTAAACATGATAGCATGACACAATTTCACATGCATGATGGCTAACTAAACAGGACATAATGACATACTTCAAAATATGATGACTATGTAAACAGGATGACATGATATAACTATACGATGTGTCTATTAAAGTGGTTGGCATGCCATAAATCACAAACATGTCGTGGATGGAAACATGATGGCATGATATAATTCACAGATAGAATGACATAATTTAAAATATCATGACTATGTAAACATGATGAGATGATATAACTATATTATGTCTTTAGAAAATGGGTTGGCATGCCATAATTCAGATACATGTTGTCTATGTAAACATCATGGCATGACATAATTCAAATATATGCTTTATATACTAAGGAAGTGAGCAGAGGGTAATCGCATATATGATGTGTCAACTAAGGAGATGGCATTCAATATTGTGTATATGATGTAAAAACTAAGCATTGCAATACAACATATGCATGATATGAGTAATATAACCCTGCCAAGTTTGAGCATACACCTCAGGGGGATAATAGGACTGGTCATCCGCCTCTGAATCCTCCTCTGAAGAGCTATCTGTAACCAGCAAGATATCTGCTTCAGTAGGTAGCATTGTCTGCTCTAAAGACCTTGTTTTCACTCAAGATTTCTCCATCACCAATTCAAATGGCTGATGCACAGGAAGAGTAGTTGAATATACAAACATTATCGACAAAAGCAATGAGAAATACAAAAAAAGGATGGCATGATATAATTCACATATATGACGCATGCCTAAACAGCATGGCATTGCATAATTCACATACATAATGCCTTGCAGCAAGATAACATTGCATAATTCACATATATAATGTCTTGCAACAAGATGTCATTGCATAATTCACATAAATGGTAATTAGACACTAAACATGTGGCATTCACACAAAGCATGTCTAAACTAAGCAAATGACATAGCAATGCAAGATACCATACACACATATGAGCAACATAACCCTGCCAAGTTAGAGCATGCACCTCGGGGGGGGATATGACTGGTCATCTGTCTCTGAATCCTCCTCTGAGGAGCTATCAGTAACCAGCAAGACATGCGCTTCGTCAGATAGCATTGTCTGCTCTGAAGACCTTGTTTCCACTCAAGATTTTTCCATGACCGTGCCGAATGGCTGATGCACAGGAAGAATAATTGAATGTACTAAAATTGCTGACAAATTTACCACGTAATAAAAAAATGATGGCATAATATAATTCACATGTAAGATGTCTGGCTAACCAGGGTGGCATTGCAAAATTCACATATATGATGCTTGGCTAGACAAGATGGCATTGCATGATTCACATATACGATAAAGAAACTAAACAGATGGCATTGACACAAAGCATGTCTAAACTAAGAAAATGACATCTTTAATGTATACAGTAAGCAATGCAAGGCACCATATGCATGATATTACCAACATCAGCATGCCAAGTTAGAGCGAAAACTTCATGGGGTAAATAGGAGTGGTCTTCTCCTTCTGAATCCCCCTTAGAACGGTTATCTTCCTCTTGATTACGATCCGAAATGGGTGGAGGGGGGCCTGCCTTTGCGCCCAACATGGCGCGACGTCTGCATGAAATTTTATTGCCACACAAGGCTCGTCTCTTTTGCTCTACATGATCAGTTCCACTGTGTACAATAACTGGCATGCATAGGAATAAAACATAGTGAGATTATGTAAGGAGTGCATGCACAAATCCACAGTGATGGTAGCAAACTGTGGATAGACCCAAAACCAATGATAGTAGGCAGATAATAGCTTTAGTTAAAAAATACAGATAATGGCTCCTTTAATGTTTGTTTGCACCCAACATGAAACTCATAGTAGACATAGGAGATTAACCAGATAGTAGACAGATAGTACTGATTGCTGCCCCAATATGTACCCCACAACCATTTAAAAACTCAAGTTTCAGCATTAGTTTGGACCTAACTCGGAGTCTAATAGGTGAGCACGACGATAATGTAGCATGTCATCATATTAAGCGACGCATAAAGTAAGCAGACACGGAAGAGTACGACCTCTCTTGCAGACCCGTGTAGTCCTCAAGGTCACCTGCTCAGTTGATGATGGTAATGCAGTTGTCGTGGCTGTCGGCGGCAGGGAAGAAGATCTGAGGCGGCGAAAGACAATCTGGAGAGCGGATCCCTGCTGTGGTGAACCCTTCCGTCGTTGGAGCAGCTGAGCTGGGGTGGAACACAGCACCGGAGGAGCAGGACAAACCACACAAGGTTCTGTTTGACACATATCTGTAACAGAAGTACTTGAGTAAGGGCTTGTTTGAATTTGAGGATTCTAACAATGCAGGGATAGGAAATAGACAGGAATAGGATAGGAATGCACGTGCAAAACAGAGAATTTAAAAACACATGATTTCAGCCAATCTGGGTGTTTGATTCACAACAATTGGAAGAACACAGGATGCAAAAAAGCATGGTGAGATTAAGTCAAACCACAAGAAAATGTACGGTTATAATGCTATTATGCTACTATCTCTTAGTCTTGTGCTTGATGAATAGGAATATGAAAAGGAGGACAAGTGGAAATTAGAATCCCTACGGTTTTTATTTAAAGGAGACACTAAAGGAACAAATCCTACACTTTTCCTTTGCTCCATTCCTTTGCACCAAATTCCTGAAAAGTAGTACCATAGGAAACTTTCCAATTCCTATGTTTTTGATTCACTTTTCCTTTCAAGCACTGGCGATTCTAGTAGGCAGGCTTGAGCAAGGAAAATCCTACACTAAAAAATGTTTTTGTGCTACTTCTATTACTTTGGACCCAGGCCACTACCATACTAGCTCAACTCCTAGGCCCATTGACAAATGCACAGCTCAAACACGCAGAGATAAATAATGATGGCATTCAAGTCAGTCCATCACGGATAGCTAAGTTGCCTGGTACCTCATAGCTTGGCATATAGTAGGATAAAATAATCGTATTTCCCGTTACTACGAGTGCTCAGTGGACAATATATATAACATGTACAGTAAAAAAGAGATGCAACAAGTGCACAACCTCTTTGGCGAAGCCATGTAGATCTCAGCGTGATTGGGTTGGCCGGTGAGGATGCTCCGGCTGACTTGGCTGTCGGATGAGGGGAAGAAGATCTTAGGAGTCTGGAGATTGAGCCCGAGGTACTTCTCCACTGTGATGGAGGGTTTCGTCGTTGGAGCAGCTCCGGTGAGTTGTACGATGCCGAGGCTGAAGCAGGACAAGAGAGACAAGGTTAACCTGAGTGGAATTCTAATAGCATCTCCAATACATGACGTAAAATACATAACCACAAAGTGCTAGATGTAAAATACATCAGCCGCTCATCTCTGAACTTAACTGTCGAAACTGAATTTAACCATCGAAACAGAACTTAACTGTCGAAACTGAACTTAACTGTCGAAACTGAATTTTGCCGTCGAAAATGAATTTTGCTGTCGAAACTGAACACACTAGCAAGGTGAGGCTACACGTCGGTCGACTGACTTTTTCATCGATTTTGCAGCCGTTGGATACGAAATCAAAGGCCCGCGGTTCATCTTCAACCTTCACCCCCTGAGCCGCCAACCACCACCGGCCAAACAGCAGCCCCCGCCGCCCGCGGCGGGCGGTGCGCCGCCCCGCCCGCCTAGAAAACACTCCCCACCACCGGTCCGCTGCTGCCCTGGCCATCCCTCTAGGCCCCTCATGCCGAGCTTTTTCTCCGTCGATCCCCACGCCACCGCCCCACCATCGCCGGCGACCACCGCCCCGCCCTGAACCCTAAGATAGATAGTGGGGTACCTCTCCAGCGAGCCCCCCTCCCCGCTGCGGCTGGTTCTTCCTTCACTCCGGCAAGCCCCCCACCGCCTGAAAATCGACTGACCCAAAAGTCGATTCAGTCGACTGAAGTGTAGCTAAATCGGAGCAGCATCGCAAGCAAGAGCAAGAGTGAGAGCAGCAGCGCGAGCAAGAGCAATAGCAAGAGCAGACCAGGCAGGGGACCGAGAGCAAGAGCAGAGCAGCAGCGCGAGCGAGAGCTAAAGCAGCAGCAGCTCCTACTGATGTGGAAGTCGCCACCGAGGGAGCGACACCGTTGAGGAAGTGGCCGGCGACGCCGCCGTGGATGGAGCCGCGCCGTGTCGGCTCGGGACCGAGCGCCGGCAGCACCGTGAGATCGAATCAAGAAGAAAAGCGGCGATTAGTGTACAACCTCTTTGGTGGCGCCAATCAGACTTTATGCCTATGTGGCAAGCTTAGCACCTGTAGGAGCAAGTAAGGCTGCTTGTACTAGGAGTAGTATCATACAAAAGTATCATATGCATGATACTAGTATATGATACTCTCCATTACGACCAACCTAAGTACAATAGTGCGCTTTACATGGCATTTTTGCATATGTCGAGGAAAGAGAGCAAGGAAAAAGTGGAGAAGTGGGCTCTCATGCAAGAGCTAGCATCTACTACATGGTGGAGCATTAGGAGAGGCACCTGTATGGAGGTGGTCAGGAATCGGGAGACTCACGCCGGTCGTAGCGCCGAAGTTAAAATGATAATGGCAAGTCAAATCACGTGGCCCCACCTGTCCAGCAGTAACTCGCTGTCAAATTACACAGCCCTACGTTTGCAGCAGCCTACTCTCTCGTCTTCTCGCTTCACTGTCGAACCGACTAGGCGGAACTGCCCCGCCTACCGCGCAGGAAAAGCCCCGCCCTCGACTTTTAAATAGTATAGTGTACTAATTTTGTATCCATGGATGGCGCCATGGAGCAAAGCCTCTAGAAAACGGCGGTACACATGTACGGAGTATCCAGCACGCCCGTCGCGTTCGCGTCGCACCCCAGACGGTCGGTCAGTCCGGCATATGGTCTACATATCATGCAGGCTATGTTGTACATGGCTGTAGTTGTGGTGAGAAATCTAAAAAAAAATTCTTGTCATCTCGCAAAATTAGGTGTCATGTGCTTCGGATCACTGTGAGGGTTAAACAGCGACAACTGAGTTGGGCTAGTCATTGGGGGCACATGCACGAAAACTACTCGGTTGCCATCTAGGTCAAGCCAGCTATGTTAATTAGGACATCTATCGACGGACCCCTTTTCTATGAGTTTATCTTTAATTTGAGCTTTGTTCCTCGTCTAGTTTGTCCGTCGGGATTCATGTTGTCTCCTTTGGGCAGTGAGGTTATGATTTCTTGTCAGGTGGCATTTTTTCGTGTTATATGTTATAATCCAGCGCTTCAGATCAAAATGATGACAACTGCGCCTCCGGGCCACATGCATGAAGACTTTTCGACAGTCATTGACGAGGTCAAGCCGGGTCCGGTAGACAAAAGGAAACTAGTACTACTCCACTATATAGACAGGAGCCTCCGCGCTTGCTTGCTAGTGTCGCTCTCTTCCCACTGTCCCGTCCTCTCCAGATCTAAACCCGATAGCGGTGGCCACACACAAACACACACACTCTCTCTCTCTCTCTGCTCACCGCTTGCCACAGATCCAGCCGGATCCTCTCTGTCGGGGAAGGTGAGAAGGTGCAATGTTCACGCGGTCGTCCTCGGCGACGGCTCTTACCCACTGCTGGTGCATTCCGATCAGCCTGCCTTGCGGTTCTCTCCCAAGCACCGCTGGCGAGGGAGGGCCTCCGACCCCTTCTTCCTCGCTATCGTAGTGTGGGCAGATCCGGCCTCCCGCCACCCACCTAGCGACATCCCGGCGACCATCAGGTATAACTTCCTTAGAAACCGGCCTTGCTCTACTTCTCGAGCTCTTGACGTCGCTGCATTTGTATCCTTTACTATTTCTTAGGCCCCCTCGTAGATAGGATCGATCGGCTGTTCGAAAACCACCTAATTTTTTTATGTTTAAGAGGTAAAACTAGTTCATGCACTCGAATCTAGTACTACTTGGTTCAAACAAGGAAGAAAGGGGGTGGGGATGGGGGAGGATTTGTTACCTGCATCTAGGACTTGGTCGAAAGAGGAAATAATGGGGGTGAAAAGTAGCAGAGACTAGCTATCCAACTGGTCTCTAGGTCTAATAGGGAAATAAAGGGAAACGCAGTACAAACTCAATATAAACCCGGACTGGGGGACAAGTCAACAGAGTAAGTCCAGCACTAGATTTGCTAGCCTCACACAGTATAAGGTGGCTATACCGAACAAAAATGGGACCAATCCAGATATCCTATTCTGATGTTTGTTGCCCCGAGCCACTCAATATTAATGCCACTGGTAAAATGTCGCAGTCGCACTGTTAAAAGTATGGACACGTTAAACCAATGTTGTTTTCAATGTAATGCCTCCAGTAATATGAATCAATGGCACTTTTTTACATGTACTGCTAAATTTCCCATTAAGATAAGTTGGTTCTTTTCGTTAGAAATGCAACTGTCCTGGTCCGCCTACTCTCCCGTGCCCAAAGTAATGTCGTATTTAACGGTTGTCATAGTTAATCCTAATGCCCACACTAATATCTAGCAATGCCACTGCTTTAGAAATTGCTACTACCCTTGTAGGATTGCCATTCAGATAAGGAACATGCTTCTTTTCATTTGATGCATGTTTCATCACTTGTTAGTCACCCTCCTTTCCACCTTTTTTGTGCAAACAGAGATATACATTTCACACTCGATCTTAGTTGAACTTCACAAATGATATCCAAATTATAGTTGAGCATTCCAGGAGCTTCACAACCAACCTTCATGTTGCTCAATTTTATTGCAACTAATGAAGAAGAAGCTCTGTGGGTTTCGTTTCTGATGGTAATGGAACCGGGGCTGGAGCCCTTTTCTTAAAAAAATGAAGAAGAAGCTGCTAGCTCACGGGACATTGCTTCATTTTAGGTGAACTGCACCAAAAGGTCCCATGAATTGAATCATCCATGTTGGTGACTGAAAGAGCCAGCTTCAGCATCCCAGTCTAAGCACCCCCGGCCTCCATCCTTGCGACGCATGGTACACCTCGTTTGCCACCTGCTTGACCCTAGTGTCACTGATAAAATGAAGTAATAATACAGTTAAAATAGAGCGAGTGTCCTCTCTATCATTTCATTTCCAATGTAGATAAACAAAGTGCTTCTCTTTGTTAATGTATGTTTCATCAACTAGTCCCATTGTTAATGTTTAAGCGTTTCTGCAAACTGGGGTGCTTAATTTTAGTTGATCTGTACAAAAATAGAGATTTGAATGTCTCAAGGTGCCTCCTTGTACTACAGTTGTACACTGATGTTCATCATTGGCAGAAAGTGTATCTGGGAGACTTGGGACGATGTCCAGTATGAGGCGTACCGTATGAAGCGTCGCAGGGCCCATCTCGCCCTCGCAACATGGCATACTATGATACTATTGCAATATTTTCTTCTATTTATTTTTTGTGTTTCATCAACTAGTGCCACTATAATGTAATCATGGTTTTTCATTATCTGTGCAAACAGGGTTATTCAACTGCATTTTGGTGGAACTGCACAAATGTACGTATGGAACCAACATATATGCAGAGTTTGAGGTGTGCCAAGTAAAAATTACCGACACCAACCATGCTACATGCACGCATTGGCATCCACCACCACCAGTGGGATGTGTTGCGCTCTCTGTGGACAGATCTTTCTCGGCAGCAAATCCTCTAACCGAATACTAGTAGCTTATATTGGCAGTTTTCTAGGGAGTACTCTTGTCTGAAAGAAGCACCAATCTATTTTTCTTTATTTGTACACTATGTTACAACTTTGACCCAAAGGTCCAGAGCTATTTTAGGGTGATTGGCGTAGTACTCGGAGACTGATTGTAAGCATGATTTTCATTAGCTGTCACACTGATTGTAAGCATGAGTAGGTGGAAGATTAGGTTAGTGCGAAGCTTACCTTAAACCCTATAGCCGTCGTTGAAACGAGGCGAGCGTCGAGGGAACCGTGTAGAACGGCGGGGAAGCGACATTGCGCCCTCCAGCCTCCTCTTGCGGTGAACGAATACTCCTGTGGCTCCGACTGGCTCTGCACCCTCACAAACGGCACACCATACTCGATCGATTCGTTATCCTCTGGGTGCTCGACCTTCGACCTGTACGCCCACCACCTCCGCCTGACTGTCCCCTCAGGCGAATCTGTCTGCTCCATCACCCAGAGGAGATACTCAATGAACTCGGAGGACTGTGGTGTGACTGCCGCCGAGGAGTACATGTACATCGCCGCCCTCATCGCCGCTGTCTCGCTCTTTCGCATACATTGCCACATGGCCCGCACCGTCCTCGAAATCTCCCACTCATTGTCAAACCAAGTAAGGATCTCCTTCAACCTAGCTAACTTTGCCTGGTCACCGTCAGCGATCTGCCTGATTTGCTGCTACATCCTCTCCATAGATGTCCTTCTGAGTGGTCCGGTGCTAGCTTTGGAAGATGGGAGGAGAGACGGTGGTTTTGCAATAGAGAAGAGGGAGAGGCGAGACGGTCGTTTTGCAATGGAGATGATGGAGAGGAGAGGAGGTGGTTTTGCAATGGAGAAGATCAGAAGAGGGAGAGGCGAGACGGTGGTTTTGGAATGGAGATGATGGAGAGGAGAGGAGGTGGTTTTGCAATGGAGAAGAGGGAGAGGAGCATGCGGCAGCGATTTAGGATTGGATGAGAGGGCCGGCGCGCTGTGACTGGATCAAAATCAAAATCAATTTACCCTTCAATTAAGAAAGCGACCCCACATTAACTAGTCTCCCTTTTATTCTGGGTCATAATTGACCATGATTTTCGCACATAAAATATATGTTATACGTTGCAAAAATAATATAATTTGAAAGTACATTCAGATATGAACCAAACGATACAATTTTTGGTGACATGCATTCACGTTTTGCTTGTCAAATACAGTACATGGTCAAACTTTGACCCAAAATACACAAAACAACAAAAAAATACTTCCAAGACCAGCGCTGCTCTTCCGCTCTTCTGCTCTTAAACCACCGCCGCTCCTCTCTTGTTCCAATCTAAATCTAGGGCCGCTCCTCTCCTCTTCCATTTCAAAACCACTGCCCCTCCTCTCCTGTTCCAGTCCAAAACCAGCATCGCTCCTCCCGTTCTAATCCAAAACCAGCGTTGCTCCTCTCCTCTTCCAGTCAAAAACCACCGCCGGTGACTGAATGTGCTGTGGAGAAGCAGATCGATGGAGGAGTACAACCGATACATGAGGATCGCAGACGGCGACCTGTGAAGCTAGCTAGGATGTTGGAGATAAAGTCTTGGTTTGACAACACGGACCAACTAGCGGCGACGGCGACATCCATGGCCAAATATCTGCAACAGAGCGAAAAGGCAGCGATACACCCGGAGGAGGCCGCGCGGGAAAACATAGAGCTGCTCCTCTGGGCCATGGAGCAAACAGATTCACCGAATCCGATCGTGAGGGAGCGGTGGTGGGAGTACCAATCCCAGATGGAGCATCCACCAGAGATTGAAGGATCGAGCATCTACAGGGTCTCGTTTGTGAAGGTGTCCTGCCAGAGCGAGCTAGTGGAGTCTTCGTCAACCGAACCCAACTGCAAGAGGAGAAAAGCAGTTGGCCCGACGACGCTTCCCCGCCATCATCTCCCTCGTTGTTCACATCGTCTCATGGGGCGGCTGTCTGCCGCCGAGGAATAGGAGGGGACTGCCCCCCCAGCCCAATAGTCGGACAGGTTGTGAATTGTCAGGAGGAGCTTAGGGTTGTCAGTATTTGCAGGTTGTGAATTGTGTTTTGTGTTGTGTATTTTGAGAGTACTTTCAGATATGAATGTCTTTTGAATTTCAGATTTGCAGTATTGAGCATATGAAGTATTTTATGAATTTTAGAGATCTATTTTTAGCACTTAAAACAATGTAGTTTCATAGGAGTATAAAAGTGCAGACAATGTGATTCTCAGAGAAGAAACTGCAAGTTTCAGTTTCAGATAAGAAACTGCAAGTTCAGTTTCAGATAAGAAACTGCAACTTTCAGAGGCAGAGCATTTATATTAACACGGCCTTTTCAAACAGGGTTAACATCATGTTGGAAGTTTTATTCATGGTCGAAAATGGAACTACCAGCCAGTTAACATCATGCTGATCAACATTCATGCATAGCACATCTTCATATGATGCATAGTCAAAATGCCCACACAATGTCGAGTGTGCGAAACATAGAGAAAACGAGGGACGAAGTTTTGGCAAGTGTTGGACGTGGTGTAGATGACAATGGGAACCCACATGTCAATTAAGGCAGAGGCAAAAAAATTGGAGATATTTTCCCTGCACAGGTGTGAGGTGGAATCGAACCCGGGCGGAACAGCTGTCGGGTAGTGTCACTTGGCCACTAGGCTAGTTCAGTAGTTTCGTTAATAATAAGGCACTTCCTCTTGCGCCTTTGTGCACTCGCCGTGACACTGCTGTGTGCCGTTGTGAACATGCTAAACAAACGAGAGGAATCTGGAAAGGACTGTACGTGGAGAGGCGGACAGTCAGGACCCACCAGGTCTATGGCCGTACGCAAGCAAGTGCCTCATCGAAAAAATACTTCCTCCTAATGCTATACTCACATTGCGGCCCACGGGTTTGTCAACATAGTTACATTTTTAGGTGCTTCAACATAGTTACTATACGAGATAAATTCACAACGAAGCCGGGGAGCTGGCAGGTATCATTTATTATCACTGGGCCAGCAAGTATCAGCTGGGTTTTGGGCTGCCTCATCTAGGCTTTCATTTTTAACATGCGCAGCCCACGACCTCGGATGGGAGGTCCATAGGCATTTTGTATTTTCTTGAGGGCCGTCATGTATCGACCAGCCTATGGACCTCCCATCCGAGGTTTTATTTTTCCTGAATATCAGCAGCCCAATTTATGTATTTTTTTGAAGAAAACATAGAGGTCTGTTCTATTTTTCTATATAAGAATAGGAACGCGAGGTCCAACTTATGTTTCCCTTCTAACTATATTATATTTATTTAAATTATTTTATATGTTATTATATATTATTTTTATTGTCATCATATATTTAACAGATACTTACATATGTAAGAAAACAATATCCCACATCTTATTAACTTATAAAAATAATTTCTTAACAATAAAATCCTGGATTGTTTTGGCACGAAAATCCTAGTGATTGTGTACAAAAGCTTGGTAGATTTAAGGACGAATGTAATAATATCACTTATTATTTAAATATATTTATAACAAAATGCTCAGCCCCTTTTTATTTTTTGACAACATTGCTGGCCCAACCCAACATTATAATTAGAAACAGCCCAGCAAAATCGTGTATTTCGAGAAAGTGCAAATGGCCTGTAATTTTTAGGAAATAAAATAAATGGGCCGCATGGACGCTACATTATTTGTTCACCCAGCCCAGCTAATGGCTGTAATTCAAAAAAAAGATCAAATTGACTGTAAATTCTACCACGCAAAAAAAAGAATCTAAATTCTGAAAAAATGGGTTGAATACGTGCCACATTTTTGGAGGCTGAAATATGGGCCAATAGGTCGAAGCCAACACAAGTCGTTGTCAATTTAGTCAACAAATGATTCTGACATGTTAGCCATTGGATTTACATCCAATGACCGGCATCCATCTTCAATCTCTCGTCTTCTTCCTCCAGCGCCGCCGGGACCACCTCCCGCCTCCTGCTGCTAGCAGCTCTGCTTAACACGCTTCGCTATGAAGCACTACTACACCGTTGGCCAGGCCATCCCTCCACCCCTCCACAAATCCTGTTCTTCTCCACCGACTGCCGAACCACACCGCAGTAGAACCAGTTAACCCTCGTACACCTCTCCGTATGCGACTCTACTCCCGCGCCTTCCCATCTCCGGCTCGTTGCTGTCCGGGGCCTCGCCGCCGTCCACCACCTTGGATGCGCTCGGCGTGGCGTGGTCAACGAACGACACCATCAGAAGTAGACTGTGCGTGGAGAGGCTGACAGCTGGGTCCACGGCCGCACACAAGGAAATGCCTCCTTATTACGCGCAAAATAATGATTCCTCCACTTGACATCTGGGACCCACCGGAAGGGCCTCTGTATTTCGCGAAAAGAACGTGCCCCCCACTGACAGGTCGGACCCACCAGCTATCTTCGCACGCAAGGAAGTGCCTCCTTATTATGCACAAAAAAATGAATACTCCCCCTGCCAGCTGGAACCCAGTATAGTGGGAGGCTGACTTGTGGGCCTACCAAGTTGACGGGGACGGAGGGCTTTGTCAACTTAGTCAATATGAACGATTCTAGCTCCTGTTACCATACGATGTTCATCCAACGGCCGTAGTGCTTCTTCAACCTCTGGTCTTCTTGCTCCAGCCGCCCAAACCAGCGCCGGTCGTGCCGCGTGCTCCTGCCTCCCGTGACCGGCTGTGATGCCGCAGAGGCCTCACCGCCCCCTACTACTCCCACTGCTGGCCAGGACATCCCTCTACTCACCCACACCCCCTGTTATTCTGCGGTGACGGCAGTCTCACACCGCAGCCGAACCAGTGAACCCTCATACTCCTCTTCGCGTGGGCATCCACTACTGCGTCTTCCCCGGCTCCGCGTCGTCCCCTTCCTAGGCCTCGCCGTCGTCCACCGCCATGGTGCTCTCGGCACAGCGTGGTTAATGTGGTCAATGACCGACTTCCATCGGAAGAGTACTGTGCGTGGAGAGGCTGACAGCTGGGTCCACGGGGGCCGCAAGGAAGTGCCTCCTTATTACGCGCAAAATAATTATTCCTCCACCTGAGAGCAGGGACCCACCGGACGGGCCACCGTATTTCGCGAAAAAAAGTTTCCCCCTAACTGCTGGGACCCACCAGCTATACCTTTGCACGCAAGAAAGTGTGTCCGGCCAAAAAAAAAACCATTCGCCCCCCTGACTACTAGGACTCACTAGCTACGTCTTCGCACGCAAGGAAGTGCCTGACAGTTGGGACCCGCCTGGTCAAAGCGTACGTAGCATTGTCATTCTGGTCGCGAACGTGTACGTACGTACTGGTGGATGTAGAGGCACGCACGTGTCGTAGTAGAGGCGCGCACGTGTCGTAGTAGAGGCACGCACGTAGCATGTACACGTATGTACAAAAGCCAGGGTGCAAGGAACAAAATACAGCCATGTACGTACATACGGGCGGGGTCTCGAACGCCTACTCGCGCATATGTACGGCTAGGGCTCGTGTACATGGCTAGGTCGGAACGGAGAAACCGCGTCGTCGTCTTCATGGGAAGGCAACGGAATGCGTTGTGTTCATGGGGAAGCAACGGAATGTGTCGTGTTCATCGAGAGGCAACGGAACGCGTGGGAGCCAACCGGCTTGGACGGAACAGATGATGGAAACGAGGCCTGGTGTACCACATAACGGAGGAAATGGCCTTGTGTTCGACCGGCCACGTTCGAAACGGGATCCTGTTCAGCCGGAGGGGTTTGGCATATCCCAAAACGGATGAAACAGACCTCCTATGATTGAAACGGGGATCATGTTAATCGAGAGGGGTGTGGCGTACCGCAAAACGGATGAAACGGACTTGTGTTGGAGCGCTACGGTCGAAACGGGGGTCCTGTTCATCGAGAGGGGTGTGGTGTACCGCAAAACGGGACTCCACGGGATACCGTTCATCTCCACCTTCGACCTCCTCCAACCTCCACGGGCTCCTGTTCATCCAGCCTCCACCGTGCGATACTCCACCGGCTACTGTTCAGCCACCCCTCCACGGGCACCCCTCCACCATCTACTGTTCATCCAGCCCTCCACGGGGTCGTCCTATTCATCCAGCCCTCCACGGGGTCCTGTTAATCCAGCCCCAAC
Source organism: Triticum dicoccoides (assembly GCF_002162155.2). NCBI lineage: Eukaryota > Viridiplantae > Streptophyta > Magnoliopsida > Poales > Poaceae > Triticum > Triticum dicoccoides. Next base: position 139,156,525 of record NC_041389.1, read on the forward strand.
CGGCTCGATCGAGGCAACGCCACGGGGTCTTGTTCATCCACCCCCACC
>NC_041389.1:139156969-139252308 GCF_002162155.2 Triticum dicoccoides
ACACTCACTGTTCATCCACAGAGGCAGCATCAATCGGCTTCAGTTAACAGTAGTAGCGAAGGAATCGCTCGATCGGGTTCAGTTAACAGCCATCGATCGATTGCTCGGGTTCAGTAACGCGTAGCCTGCAGTGCAATCGCTCGGGTTCAGTTAGAGCCCAACGCCTCGCTCGGGTTCAGTTAGAGCCAACGCCTCGCACACACGGGCGTACGTGTACCAGAGAAACACGCATCGCTCGGCCCCCGACCACCCACCGTAACCGGGAACTCCCCAAAATTTTCCTCGCCCTCGCTTCTACCACGGTTTTTTTCGTCATGGACGGCCCAAAGAATGTCATGCAGTTGTGTCTCCGGCCCGCCCAGGACGAAAAGCCCATTTTCTGTCATGATTTTTTGTCATAGAAGTAGGAGCCCACCACATCTATGATGATACCGGGTTTTGTCACAATTATCGTCATACAAGTGTCATAAGTATGACAGAAAAAAGTTTCGTTTGGCCCGAAATGTCACAGATGTGTCTTTTTTTTGTAGTGCATCTATTACCTTTTAGAGAGTGGTGTCTCCTAGATCGGATAGTTGTCATTTGGGAGCCTCCGTCAAGATTGTGGAGTTGAACCAAGGAGTTTGTAAGGGCAAGGAGATCGCCTACTTCATGAAGATCTACCCAAGCGAGGCAAGTCCTTCGTTGGCGATGGTCATGGTGGGATAGACAAGGTTGCTTCTTCGTGGACCCTTCGTGGGTGGAGCCCTCTGTGGACTCGTGAAACCGTTACCCTTCATGGGTTGAAGTCTCCACCAATGTGGATGTACGATAGCACCACCTGTCGGAACCACGCCAAAAATCTCCGTGTCTCCAATTGTGTTTACACACTCCAATCCCATCCCTTTACTTTCTTGCAAGTTGCATGCTTTACTTTCCGCTACTCATATACTATTGCCATGTTTGCTTGAATTGTATTGTGAATGTTTGAAACTGTGCTAATTCCAACCTCAACTTGAAAAAGTTAAAAACAACTACCTTTACTTGTTGAGGGTATAATCACCCCCCTGCAGACACCTCTTCTGGATCCTTTCTATTAGTATCAGAGCTTTGGTCTCCATTGCTTTGGTTTAAACACCATTGGAGAAAGATGGATGAGTCTACAATTGGGAGTATTAGACGTAGAGTGCCTATGCTTGATGGAGAGTTCTACAATTCTTGGAAAAATGAGATGCTTGAGATTTTCAATGAATATCACTTGAACAAGTACATTACTACCCCTTGTGCGCCCCTTGTTGACCCCTTGCATCCTACCCCTGATGAATCCCTTGACATGATTCACAATCTTAGAATTGTCAATCTTATCACTAGAGGATTACCTAGAAATTTGATTGCTTGCTTGCCAACTCTTGAATGTGCTTACACTATATGGAGATTTCTTGAGGAACGATTTCCAAACTATTCCTTGAAAAACTTAGATGAGATTCTTCACAAGTCTATTGCTTTGAATAAGATGAGTTCCAATGATCCTAAGTTTGGTGATTGTCTATTTGAGCTTCGTGACCTTATGCGTGCCAAAGTAGATGTTGGAATCATTAGTAATACCATTTTCGAAGTCATTAGAATTCATAGAGATGCACATTGTCATGATCACAAAACTAATGAATCACTCTCTCTAGGAAATGATCAATCACAAGATGATGTTGAACATGGATACTATGATGAATATGATGATAGTGACTATGATCTCAATGAGTCTATGAGACACTTTGGTCTTATGGCTAACCTTCACGGCTACATGGCTGGAGGAAAGGAATGGGTTCTTGATAGTGGATGTACTGATCACATGACCGGACACAAGGATAAGTTTCGTGAGCTTGCTGAAAACGACGGCCCTCAAAAGTGTGTCACTTTTGGTGATAACTCAAAGGGTTAGGTGGTTTGCCTCGGTAAGGTGGCCATCTCACATGACAGCTCCATACAAAATGTTATGCTCGTTGAATCTCTTGGCTATAATTTACTTTCTGTATCTAGACTAGCCGATTTCAGTTTCAATGTCCTATTTACTAGATTGCCAAGTGTTTCGAAGAGATAATCATAATATGGTCTTTACCAGCATACATAGAGGTGATCTATACATTGTTGATTTCACTAAAAAGGCTCAACCTAGAACTTGCTTAATTGCTAAATCTTCTAAAGGCTGGTTGTGGCATAGACGGTTAGGTCATGTGGGCATGCAAAATTTTGACAAGCTTATTAAAGGTGATCATATATTTGGTGTTAAAGATGTTATATTTGACAAGTATAGACTTTGTAGTGCTTGCCAAGCAAAGATCTTCAAGAACTTCTCTAGGAAGGCCCGAAATCAATTTGAAGTGAAGATCAAGAAGGTTCGCAGTGACAATGGAACGGAGTTCAAGAACGCCAATGTTGACACCTTTCTTGATGAAGAAGGGATTTCACATGAGTTCTCGGCTACGTACACGCCTCAACAAAATGGAGTTGTTGAGAAGAAGAACCAAATGCTCATCAAAATGGCAAGAATGATGCTTGGTGAGTACAAGACGCCAAAACACTTTTGGGTGGAAGCGGTTGAGATAGCTTGCCATGCAACGAATCGTCTATATCTTCACAAGCTACTCGGGAAGACGGCATACGAGCTTCTCACCATTAACAAACCCCAAGTAGGATACTTTCGGGTATTCGGCTCAAAGTGCTACATTCTAGATAAGCATCATATTTTGAAATTTGCTCCTAAATCCCATGAAGGTTTCCTACTCGGTTATGGCTCAAACTCTCACACATACCGTGTCTACAACAATTTCGCCCGAAAGGTTGAAGAGACGGTAGATGTGAACTTTGATGACTCTAACGGCTCGCAAGTAGAGAAATTGCCAATTGATGTAGGTGACAAAGATCCTTCGAAAGCTATACAAGAGTTGTCTATTGTCAAGATTCGCCCAACGGAGGTGAAGGAGAGTACCTCGTCCATTCAAGTGGGAGACTCAACTTCACGCCAAGGTGAACCACAAGTTGACTTGGAGGCATCCACAAGTGGGATGCATCAAGACGATGGAAACAAGGATGTACAACAAGACGAACCCCGTCGACCTCCTTCTCTACCTCCACGAGAGAACAACAACGCCAACGACAACGGAGAAAGTCAAGAAGAAGAACAAGACAATGAATAGGATTTTCCACCCCGACCCAAACAAAAGCTCTCATGAGTTCGAGCAAGAGTCTCAAGAGATCATCCCGTCGAACAAATCTATGATGATATTCAAACCAGGAGAATTACTCGCTCTAAAACTCGTTTGGCTAACTTTTGTGAACATTACTCATTCATTTCTAGTATTGAACCTATGAAGGTTGAAGATGCACTTGATGATCCGGATTGGGTGAATGCCATGCATGAAGAGCTACACAATTTTGAGAGGAACCAAGTGTGGACGTTGGTTGAAAAGCCCAATGAGAAGCACAATGTCATTGGAACCAAACGGGTGTTTTGGAACAAGCAAGTTGAAGATGGACAAGTTGTATGCAACAGGGCTCGTCTCATCGCTCAAGGCTACACTCAAGTTGAAGGTATGTACTATGGTGAGACATATGCCCCCGTTGCTAGACTTGAATCCATTCGCATCTTACTTGGTTATACCAATCACCATGATATCACATTATATCAAATGGACATTAAAAGTGCTTTTCTTAATGGTGAAATTGACGAGGAAGTTTATGTTAAACAACCTCCCGGCTTTGTTAATCCCGAGAAACCCAATCATGTATACAAACTTCACAAAGCTCTTTATGGTCTTAAACAAGCTCCTAGAGCATGGTATAAATGCTTGACTAAGTTCCTTATTGAAAAAGGCTTGAGATTGGAAAAATTGATTCTACACTTTTTACTAAAAGGGTTAATGGTGAATTATTTGTGTGCCAAATTCATGTGGATGATATCATATTTGGTTCGACTAACCCTCATTTTAGTGAAAAGTTTGGAAGGCTAATGTAGGAGAAGTTTGAGATGTCTATGATGAGTGAACTCAAGTTCTTTCTTGGTTTGCAAATCAAGCAAACAAAGGAGGGTACCTTTGTTTCTCAAAAAAAGTATACCAAGGACTTATTCAAGAATTTCGACATGCAAGAATGCAAAGGTATGAGTACACCCATGCCTACTAGTGGACATCTTGACTTGGCAAAGGATGGCGAACCGGTTGTCCAAAAGGTTTACCGCTCTATGATTGGTTCTTTGTTATATCTCTATGCCTCCCGTCCCGATATTATGCTAAGTGTGTGCATATGTGCACGATATCAAGCGCCTCCCAAAGAATGTCATCTTAAGGCTGTGAAATGGATAGTGAGAGACTTAATTCACACACCAAACTTTAGCATTTGGTATCCCAAGAGGTCTTCTTTTGATCTTGTTGGCTACTCCGATTCAGACTATGTCGGTGACAAGGTTGATAGAAAGTCCACTTCAGGTACTTGTCAATTTCTTGGTAGATCTCTTGTGTCTTGGTCGTCCAGGAAACAAAACTCGGTATCCTTATCCACCGCCGAAGCGGAATACATTGCCGCCGGTTCATGTTGTGTTCAATTACTTTGGATGACCCAAACTCTTAAAGATTTGGGATATACTTGTGACAATGAATGCTCATAATCCCGTGCAACATTATCGAACTAAGCATATTGAAGTTCTTCATCATTTCATTTGAGATCATGTTGCTAAGGGAGATATCAATCTGAAACATGTTCGTACCGATAAGCTATTGTCAGATATATTCACCAAACTGCTCGATGAGAAAGTATTTTTTCCATTTAAGAGGTGAATTGAACATCATTGATGCCTCAAACTCCGAGTAGAGCCTCCATTTGGATGCATGCAAGGCATGAGCCATTCTATGACTAATCCTTGATACTTGTCTTATGATGATGATCATATTTCTTGGATATACTTGTACTCTTGCATGCCATCTAACCCTTGTAGGTACTTGGATAAGCCCCACTCCATGAGACTGCAACTCAATCACAACCTAAGCAATCTCTACATCACCAAGTCTCTACAATATGGTAGTTGAAGACAAGGAAGCATGAATCCTTTCTATATAACCTTTGACAATTTCTATATATCAAATTTCATTTGGTATCAAATTTCATGATTTTCATTTTGGATACACAAGTGCTCTTCCTTGCAAAACTAACCCATGTAGGAAGATGAACTCAAACTACAAGTGGTGCTCCCAACTATTGATGAACTACATCAACATTGAGCATCCTACACAAGTTCAACTACATGATCAAGATCAACACGACCACTGAGGTATGTCATTCCATCTTAGAGAAGGATTTACCCCAAAACATGGGTCAAAGCAACTCAACAAGATGTGAATACATCAAAATGCTTAAACGGAAAAATGGCAACCCCATTTTGAGCTCATACGATGAGTACGACCTATGATCAAGTGTCTTCACTTGACTCCTAAGTCAATATACTCTAACATAGGTGACTTTGTCATCGACCAATTCTAGATGAAGTTCTCCAGTGTTTCTCTGTGTTCTTGCGTTTGTCTCTTGCATGTTTGTTTCCCCTTTCAAAAAAACTTCATCTTGATTTCTTTTCTGTTATTTTCTGCATTCCCTGCATTTAATTCATTGCAAATCCTTTATTTAATTCCCTGTAAATCTTTGTGAGATCTTATTTGCCTAGTGAGCTGAGATGACAAAATCTTTGTTTGTGTTGAATTCGGCCTCACCGATCTTTCCTTTTCGGCCAGACTGAAACAACTCGGTCTTACCGAAGGAAAGGACTCGATGTTACCGATTTCACTACTGTGGAAACATTTTGCCATTTGCATCCTGCATATCTAATCCAGCTCCACTCAGTAATTCTTATCCTCTACATGCACCACAACATACAGGCTGCTTTGTCATGTGACTCAAGGACCAAACCTACTTGACTCATGCTCCAGAAGATCCCTTCTTGGAAATTGATGTCTAAGGGGGGAGAGAGATCACATCAAAGCTTAATCACATCAAAGGGAGAGAAAGACTTCTTAATCTTCCCAGATGCTTGGTATTCAAAGAGGAGAGAAGCCACATGTCTTTAAGAGGGGAAAGACATGTTAGTAGAAGATGTTTCTTTGTGTTTTTTGCTTTGTTTTTCATTTGCTCTGATTTTCTATTACCCTGTCTTGTCCCACTTTCCAATATCAGATTCATGGCAAGAAATACATCTAAGGGAAGAAAATCTGTGGAATTCATTGCATATCTTTATCCCTTGGGGACATGCACAACAACAAAAAGACACATCCGTGACATTTTGGGCCAAACAAAAAAAATTCTGTCATACTTATGACACTTCTATGACGATAATTGTGACAAAACCCAGTATCATCATAGATGTGGTGGGCTCCTAATTCTATGACAAAAAATCATGACAGAAAACGGGCTTTTCATCCTGGGCGGGCCGGAGACGCAACTGCATGACATTCTTTGGGCCGTCCATGACGGAAAAACCGTGGTAGAAGCGAGGGCGAGGAAAATATCGGGGTGTTCCCGGTTACGATGGGTGGTCGGGGCCGAGCGATGCACGGAGGTTTGCGTGTTTCTCTCATACACGCACGCGTGTGGGTGCGAGGCATTGGGCTCTAACTGAACCCGAGCGATTGCACTGCAGGCTACGCGTTACTAAACCCGAGCGATCGATTCCTTTGCTACTGCTGCTAACTGAACCCAATCGATGCTGCCTCTGGATGAACAGCGAGCGTTGCAGGGGGTTTGGATGAACAGTTCCCAGTGGGGGTGGATGAACAGGATCCTGTGGTGTTTCCTCTGGATGAATAGGACCTCGATCGATCGAGCCGGTTGGGGCTGGATGAACCGGACCCCGTGGAGGGCTGGATGAACAGGACGACCCCGTGGAGGGCTGGATGAATAGTAGATGGTGGAGGGGTGGATGAACAGTAGCCCGTGGAGGGGTGGTTCAACGGGAGGGCGTGGAGAGGGCTGGTTGAATAGTAGCTTGTGGAGTAGCGTGTGGTGGAGGCTGGATGAACAGGAGCCCATGGATGAATAGTCGCAGGTGGAGGCTGGAGGAGGTCGACGGTGGATGAACAACAGGCCGTGGAGGCTGGAGGAGGTCGACGGTGGAGATGAACAGTATCCCGTGGAGTCCCGTTTTGTGGTACGCCACACCCCTCCTAATGAACAGGACCCCCGTTTCGACCGTAGCGCTCCAACACAAGTCCATTTCCTTCGTTTTGCGGTACGCCACACCCCTCCCGATCAACAGTGCCCCGTTTCGACCATAGGAGGTCCAACACAAGTCCGTTTCCTCCGTTTTGCGGTATGCCAGACCCCTCCCGATGAACAGGATCCCGTTTCAAACATGGTCGGTCGAACACAAGGCTATTTCCTCCGTTTTGCGGTACGCCAGGCCTCGTTTCCATCGGCTGTTCCATCCAAGCCGGTTGGCTCCCATGCTTTCCGTTGCCTCCCGATGAACACGACGCATTCCGTTGCCTCCTGATGAACACGACGCATTCCGTTGCCTCCCCATGAACACGACGACGACGCAGTTTCTCCGTTCCGACCCAGCCATGTACACGAGCCCTGGCCGTATGTATGTGCGAGTATGCGTTCGAGACCCCGCCCGTATGTACGTACGTGGCCATATTTTGTTTCTTGCACCCTGGCCGCTGTACGGACATGTACATGCTACGTGCGCGCCTCTACTACGACGCGTGCGTGCCTCTACATCGACCAGTATGTACGTACACATTCGCGGCCAGAATGACAATGCTACATACGCTTCGACCAGGTGGGTCCCGACTGTCAAGCACTTCCTTGCATGCGAAGATGTAGCTGGTGGGTCCCAGCAGTCAGGGGGGCGAATCGTTTTTTTTGCCCGAACGCACTTCCTTGCGTGCGAAGATGTAGCTGGTGGGTCCCGGCAGTCAGGGGGAAACGTTTTTTCATGAAATACGGTGGCCCGTCCGGTGGGTCCCTTCAGTCAGGTGGAGGAATAATTATTTTGTGTGTAATAAGGAGGCACTTGCTTCCGGCCGCCATGGACCCAGTTGTCAGCCTCTCCACATACAGTACTCTTCCAATGGAAGTCATTCCTTGACCTTGACCACGCTGCACCGAGAGCACTAGGGCAGTGGACAACAGTGAGGCCTAGGAAGGGGATGACGCGGAGCCGGGGAATACGCGGCAGCGGAAGCCCGCGCGGAGAGGAGTACAAGGGTTCACTAGTTTGGCTGCGGTGTGAGGCTTCTGATGACTCTTGTTTGTTGACCATGTTGACCACACCGTGCCGAGCGCACCAAGGCCGATGGACGACAGAGAGGCCCCAGACTGGAATGACCCGGAGATGGGGAAGACGTGGTAGTGGAATCACAGATGGAGAGGACTGGGAAACTTGACTGGTTCGGGTGCGCGGTAGCACTGCCACCCACGGGAGACAGGAGCAAGAACAGAGGTTGAAGAAGAAGCATGGTTGTTGTATTAATATCGAACAGTCTAGCTGCTAGAATCATTTGTTGATTAAGTTGACAAAGCCCTGCATACACGTCTGCTTAGTAGGCCCACAAGTCAGCCACCAAATCTGTCGGGTCCCAACTGTCATCAGGAGGAATAGTTTTTTCGCATAACAAGGAGGCACTTCCTTCCGTCCGAAGATATAGCCGGTGGGTCCTAGCTGTCAGGGGAAGGAAACAGCTTAATAAGGAGGAACTTTGCTTGCGTGCGACCATGGACCTCATGGGTCCCAGCCGTCAGGCTCTCACGTACAGTCCTCTTCCGATGACTCTCGTTTGTTGACCACGCCACGCCAAGCGCAGCGAGACGATGGACGGCGGCGAGGCCCCAGACTGGAACGACCCGGAGATGGGGAAGACGCGGCAGTGGAGTCGCAGACGGAGCGGAGTGGGAAACTTGACTGGTTCAGGTGCGGGGTGGGCCTACACTCGGCAGAGAATAACAGGAGGTGCGGAGTGGAGGGATGGCCTGGCCATCGGCGGGGTAGCGTTTCGCTGCGAGGCGCGCAAAACAACGCCGCTGGACACCGAAGGCTGGAGCAGGCGGTGCCGACAGCACTGGGGGAAGAAGACAAGAGATTGAAGAAGAATGCCGGCCGTTGGATGTAAATCCGACGCCTTGCTTAGGCTTCGACCTACTGGCCCACATGTCAGCCAGTCCATTTGTTTTTTTCGTCCATTTGGTGGGGTAGGTGAAACAATGATGTAGCATCTATGCAGCCCGTTTATATATATGGTAGAATTTAAAGCCCATTTGCATTTTTCTCAAAAACCACGACTTGCTGGGTTGGGTGAAAATATCATGTTGGGCTGGACGGAGAAATGTTATAAAAACATAAACACATGATTGCACGTCTATTACTGCATTGGTCAGTAAAATCTTTGCAAGCTTATGCACGCAATCACTAGGAGTTAACTTGCCAAGTTATATATAAACAATTATTATTTTTATTTTGTAAGAACTTTCAATTTACAAAATAAAGTATCATTTTAATTTGATGATTTAATAGGACGTGGGGTATTATTATTTTTTAGGCTAGACGTGGGACAGTTGAGTTGGATCTAGGGAAAAGTACTAAGAGAAAACTCAGTTTACAATGAAAAATAAAGAGGAAGAAAATTCATATATAGGATTAATGAAAACAAAAAATAAAGGAAGTGGGAAGGTCTATAAAATGGTTGGACGAACGACAGGTTTAACGGAACCTTATGTTGTTTCTATATGTATTATTGAAGGGAAAACATAGGTTCAGTTTTGCATTCTTATAGAAAAAAAGAACTGAGCTGTGCGTCGTCTTGAAAAAACAAACATAACTTGGGCTACTGATATTATAGACAAGCTAGGTTGGGAGGCCCAGAGGCCGCTTGATCCAAAAAAACGTTCAAACATGTCGTGGGCTGCCCATGTTAAACAACAAAACCTAGGCTACGGACCTGGTGGGCCCGGGACTGTCAGCCTCTCGATGAACTGTTGTCTCCCGATTCCTCTTGTTTTGCTGACCATGTTGGGAACGACAGACGGCGGCGCCACTCGAGAGCACCAAGGTGGAGGACGACATCGAGACCGTGGACCGAACGAACCGGAGCGGGGGAAGACGTAGGCGGAGGGGAGTACGAGGGTTGACTTGTTCGGATGGAGGGTGGCTGATGGAGCTCCTTGGTATCGTTGTCTTCTTTCATGTTGGTGTAGCAAGGGTTGATGATGGTCTCGGCGAGGTCAACCATGGAGTCCTTCTCCTGCCCATTGCCGATGATCTTGTATTGCTTCTAGATGTCGACAAGCTTGCTGCACCAGATGGACGAATCATCGCGTTCTTCCTTCTGTCCACCGTAGCAAAGGTGCAGTCGGCGCTGCCGATGAAATGGGCGAATGCTCCAAAACCTCTTATGGCCCTACAACAGTGGTAGACGAGAACCTCGTCTCGCACGCATACCTGGGCGACCGCGATCCGCTGGTCCTTGTCAGGAGATGAATGGATGGGCACAATGTCTAGTCCTGCGACCTTGTGCTTTCTCGTCCTATAGGTACTGCTTGAACTCGGCGAGGCAGAGCTTCATCGAGTCCGGATCGTTGGTGTACATCTCACTCAACTTGGTGTCGCCATGGGACTGAACAGAGAACTCAAAGGTGAACTCCTTGCTGAAGTCCATATCTAGCAGGCTCACCCCTCGGATCGCCATTGGAGTCTCTTCAAGTGAACGAGTGAGTAGGAGACAGCAGCAGTTCGTTTTTCAGCTCTTGGGGAACTAAATTCAACAGTAAACTGAGTGTGTATAGGCGACAGCAGTTACTACCCCTCCTTCTCCCGCTGCATGCCCGGCAGAATTATGCACCCTCGGCGCATTCAAACGCCTCCATTAAGAAACCTATTCCGGCCACACACGTCGGTTCACGAGTGGGTCTGTATTGGTACTGTAATAACAAGTGTTAGTGGTCACTTTACTTAAATTTAATTAGCTTTAATTAAAATGTATTCTTAAAACAAGCAATGCATTGGCTCATTCTATCAGTGCCACAGGATCAACATGCACAACAATTAGAATTATTATTCTAAGGACGCACATGATCAGCACATTTGCCGCACTTTCACACAGAAAATACTACCAAGTTTGAATAGTTTGTTATGGTTGCTGTCCTCTGCATCATCATGCCATGTTTCCCAGCTTGCAAGATTCAGAACCAACAAATAAGATTCAAATAAGAAGTACAACAAAGATGCCTACACATCTCATGATTCCCAGCTTCCAAGATTCAGAACCAACAAATAAGATTCAAATAATAATTACAACAAAGATGCCTACACATCTCATTGATTCCCAGCTTGCAAGATTTAGAAACAACCCATTAGGGCCTTTTGATCAAGTGAATATCGGGATTAAATCCATCTTGGCTAGCCGTGTCGTACAACCCAAGAACTTGGCGAATGCTCTTGACCATCACAACATCTGTAGTAAAGTATTCCTATTTGCATAGATAAGAAAGAGCATGATTACTATAATAGTGGCACTAGTTGAAGCAACCGGTGTGAGGGGTCCTATACCGCCATGACTCGATGTGGTGAACCTGCAACCCACTCGGATGAGGCCAGCCTGGAGTTCCATGATTCAATTCATGCACCTTTTTCTGCAGTTCACCTGAAATGAAGCAAAGATTGCATCATTCAGCTAGCAAGAAGTACTTGCTCTCGTGAGCTGGCAGGTTCTTCTTTAGTAGTTGCACTAAAATTCAGCAACATTGAGGTTGGTTGTCCTACTCATGTAAGGTGCAACTATAATTTGCTTATCCTTTTGTGCAGTTCCACTAAAATAAAGTGCCATTGTGGTGACAGTGATGGCTCATCTTGCAAAAGCTAATAAAATGTTGTGCGAGATTACCAGCAGAATTTGATGGAGATTTTGGAAACTCCAATCACCATTTTGTGCAGTTCCACCAAAATTGAGAGATGTTGCCCACGTGACATTTTAGTTGAACTGCACAAGATACTCATTCCAGAAGAAAGTGTTTTATGCATTTCACCAAAAGGTCACAATAGCAACAGGTGAAATGGATATCCCTATCTGCACAAAAAGATAGAAAGTAGACAGTTGCTGGTTAATAAGAATATACGAAACATACACGAAATGAAAAGAAACATATTAATTATGTTCATGGCAATCACGCAATGACAGTAGAAATTTTAAAACGTCATCAATGCTTCATGTTATCGAATATGGGTTTACTTTAATGGTGGCATTGCTTGTTTACCAGATGGAGTAAATCAACAGCAGCTAAAGAGTTAGTTTAAGGGCATGGGACCATGGGGACACCAGGTCACTCAGCAGCGTAAAGAAGCAACTTACTTATCATACTTGGGAAAACAGCAGGAGTACCATTTGTTAACATAGTTTTAAGTGCATCATATCACTGGAGGCATTAGATTAACAATAACACAGGTTAGACATGTCCTTAAGTTAACAGTGTGATCGCTTCATTTTACACGCGCCCTTACATTAACAACAACAAAAGGTTGGTATAAGGACATGCGACAGTGGAGGCATCGGCACAATGTACCTACAAAGAGGCATAAAGTGGTGATGCCGAGTTTGTTCATGCTCCCTGAGGGCAGCAAATCTAATCCTAGAGAACTTTTCCTATGTGAGGGCAGCAAATCTCATCCTGGAGACCTTTTACTATGTGAGGGCAGCAAATCTAATCCTGGCGACCTTTTACAGCCGCCATTTTCTATCCATTTTTCAACCAATAATAGATCTGTTCCTTATCCAGTTTGTACTGAATTTTCCCATTATTTCCCTTTTCAACCAAGAGACCAGTTGGGTACCCGGTCTCTACTACTTTCCCCCTGTTATTTCCTCTTTGAATCAAGTCCTAGATTCATGCTACGATTTCCCCCTTTCTTCGTTGTTTGAACCAAGTCCTAGATTTGAATGCATGGAGTAGCTTTACCTCTAATAATACTAAAAATGTAGGTGGATTTGGAAGAGCTGATGGAAGTAGAAAAGGATGCACATGTAGACACGTTGGGAGCTAGGGCAGTAGAGCAAGGCCGCTTTCGAAGAACTTGTACCTGAGGTTCGTCGGGATATCGGTGGCGGCAGATCCGATCTGCACACAATACGGCAGGGAGGAAGAAGGGTTAGAGTACCTCCCGAGCTGGCGATGTGTTGGAGAGAACGGCATGGGCAGAGGATCGAGCCCCGCTGGCAGCTGTGGGTTTCCTCCCTCAGCGGTGATGACCGCGTGAACGATGCACCTTTTAGTCCTCTAGTGCCGTCTTGTTTAGATCTGGAGAGGATGAGAGAATGAAGAGAGCAACCCTAGTAAAGCAAGCACTCAGGCCCCTGCGTACATATATAGTGGAGTGATTATCTTTTTCTCTCCACAACAAGTGTTTCAATTTGTGTACGTGGCATTAAAGAAAAGAAACTCTCTATTTAAGGTGACTACTGTACGACTCCTACTTACTACTAGTAGTACTAGTATTGTTCACTTGTGCTCCCCGGCCCTCCATTCATTGAACAACTCCATGGGTGAATAAACATACAGTAAGTATTTATATAGAATGAACAAGCTCGAACTATTTTCGGGTAGTTAAAAATTGAGGGCGGGGCTTTTCCCGGGCAGTACGCGCGGCCGTTTTTGGGTAGGCGGTTTGACAGAGAGGCGAGGAGGGTGAGCGAGTGGCGGATTCTCAAACTTACTGCTGGAAAAGTCGGTCTATGTGATTTGACAGCGCGTTACTGCTGGAAAGACTTGTGATATGACTACTCACTATAGTCATGAATTACTAGCGCTACGACCGGGGTGATGCCCCCCTTCCGTTCCGCACTCTAATCTAGTGCATGGCACGTCGACCTGGATGCTGGCTCTCCCACATGTCGGCGAAGTACGTAGTAGTAAGAAGGAGCAAAGAATGATGCAGTATATACTACTACTACTACTACTCAGGTCGGAGGAGTGCAAACCACGACAGCCCAGTGAACCAGCAGTGCGAACCACGTTATCCCAGTGAACCAGCAGTAGAAAACAATGTGGTGATATGGCCATAAAAAACAATGTGCTACGGTCCACACTGTAGCATGTATAGTACTACTCCTCTTTGATTGGATCCCTGAGTTAGAGCTAGTTTGGGTTGAAATAGCCTCAAATTATCGAAACAGGAGGGGTTAGTTTGAGCTAGTTTGCTCTAACCCCGCTAAAAAAACTTGCCTAGTGGAGAGGTTCTGATTGGGTTAGTTATCCCCGGGCCCACTAAAAGAGAACTAAAAAAATTACCCCTGCCCGCACCAGATTGCTCCCCCCTCTCGCACGACTCCTGTCTGTTCTCCATAGGGCCGCCAGCCCAAGCGCCGCTCGCCCTCTCTCTCCTCCGGCCGCCCTCTCCTTCCGGCCTCGGCCACCCTACTCCGGCCGCCCTCTCCCTCCGGCCTTCGAAGGTCACCCCGCTCCCCCTTCACCAGTCGTTTTTCTCCCTCTGTCGTGCGCGGCGGCGGCGCATCTACTAGGGAGGTCGCGAGAGGGGTGAGTTTGTTTGTTCCTTCTCTGTCTCACAGCCATATCATTGATCTTGCTCGCTCTAGCGCTAATTCTGATTTGGAAAAGTAGATCCTGTTCAAACTTGGTATAGATTTGTGGTGCATGCATGGAATTGTTTGATCCTGCTTGAGGAGGTAATAAATCTTTCTAGAGGCCCAAAGATTCAGTTCACCTTTCTAGGTATTTCAGTTTCAGGCTTCCATTATTTCTAGAGGCCCAAAGATTCAGTTAACCTTTCTAGGTATTTCAGTTTCAGGCTTGCATTATTTCTAGAGGCCCAAAGATTCAGTTCACCTTTCTAGGTATTTTAGTTTCAGGCTTGCATTATTTCTAGAGGCCCAAAGATTAAGTTCCCAGTCGACGGCAAGTGGCCCTGCTACCCATGCCGGGGTCGACCTCAGCTCACAAGGGCCGACATCGGAGGGGTTACCGGGGCTTGGGCTCTACAGAGCCTTCCTCCGGAGCGACGATGACGAGCTCCTCCCTCGGTGCGTGAGGGGCTCGGGGCTTCCTCCCTATCGTGAATGACTTCCATGATGAGTTAGCTCATGCTTTGTTTCATGGAGTGTTTTTTTTGTGAAGCTTGATTGACGACTTGTATGTTTAAGTGGGATATCTCATTTGTATGGACAAAGTAAAAAATTATCATGTTTTGCATGCTTGATTTGTAAAGATGGTTCGTTTATGTCAATTGTGAGCGGGAGGAGGCCACACAAGAGCCGGCCACACCAAATCCGGCAGGAAATAGGGTCCAAAGTAGTCAAATGATTAAGAAAGAGCATTTATTGTCAATCTAACCCTGCCATCCATACACCTCTTTGGTTTAGAGTTAGTTCAGGGTTAGTTCAGGGTTAGAATCTAACTCTAACCTCTAACTGAGTTAGAGTTCTCCTCGTCTCGGTTCATCGCCATCATACTTTCCCCATTCCTGTGTTTTCAGTATCCTTCGAATCAAAGAGGCCCTTTTTGCGGGAAAAATCAAAGAGGCCCTTAGACTGGTTTAAGTCCGGTCATTTTTTAAAAACGTGTTATGTCCAAAATTTAATGAACGTGCTCCGATTTCTATGAAAATAATCCGGTTTCATGTAGTAATTCATTTATTTATTTATTATTTTGTGAGGGGTTTGCACGTAATTCGCGAGGTCTGAAATGTAAAGTACCCCGACATATGCTCCGAGTCGTGCATGCACTACGACCCATATGCTCTGTGTCCCACATGTCAGCGAATGGGAGCACATGGAAATAGCCTAGGAGTACATATAGGAGGATAAATGCGTGAAAAAATATGTACTGTGAAGCGTAGCTGCGGTTCGAAAGGAGACCTAATGTGATAACAGCTATAGGTCGCATGCACCCAACTAGTGGTACTAGACATACGACTATTTTTCCCTCAAAAAAAGAGGTACGAGTGCTCAGTACTCCTATTCTATCAACACGAGTCCCATCTGACAACAGCGTGCATGCTACAGCTAGCTCTCCTCCCTCGTTTCTCTCTTCTAATTCTAAACTCGGCCGACGCCCGGTGGGCGGGGTGGGTTTGCTCAACTGCGGGCCCACCTCACAGTGAAAACGTTACGACTGGAATAAAAATGCCATATACTCCCTCCGTTCCTAAATATAAGCCTTTTTAGATACTATTTCAAATGGAATACAGCATACAGATGTATGTAGACATAGTTTAGAGTGTAGATTCACTCATTTTGCTCCGTATGTAGTAGTCACTTGCTGGAATCTTTGGAAAGACTTATATTTGGGAACGGAGGGAGTACTATACTAATAAAACATGAAGGCCAAGAGGCGATGCAGTGCTAGTTACAGGAGGCAAGAAGAAGAGATGCATCCATCGACGACGTCCACCTCCTCGACTCAGGGCGCCGACCCACCGAACGGCGCCTAAGTAGCAGCGGCTTTCGTGGCCAGGTCGACGTGCTTCTGAACAATGGCGTCCAAAGATTCCAGCCGCTGGAAGAAGGCCAATGTCTTTCTGTCCTTGATTGCCTTGTAGTAGCCTATGTAGACGATTTCCTCGTAGACGTGGATGTGCAAGTCGACGGTTTCTTGCATGGCAAGGCGCTGCGCAGCGAGCGCGGCATCGAGGTGCACATTCTTCTTTGCAACTTCCGGCACCTGCAGGGCCACCAGGGCTTGAAAGGGTTCGTCACCATGGAGGCCGATGAGGGTGGAAGGCAATGAGGATCCTGGGCGTGTGGGCTGGAGCAGTACGGCAAGGTCGTCTGTGCGCTTCTTGACGGCGGTGAACTTGCAGACGGAGTTGACCATCATGTCGTCCATGCAAGAGGCGAAGCCGGCGTCGGTGAGGGCTACGATGTCGGTGGTCACCAGCACTGTCTGGAAATGCTGCACGGTGCGGGGCCACAGGCCGGTGCCTTGGATGATTTGGCACAGCTGACTGCCGCTCGCGTCCATCGTCTCCATAGGTGCTTGTGGCTTCTGGTCACTTGGTCTTGGATTGGAGTGAGCAATGTTGCGCAGAGACTTAGGAGTAGATGGATTGGAGTGGTGGGGCGCCTTTATATGAGACTCCAAACTCTGTTGCATTCACATCATGCTGGCTCTATTCTGCTTCTCCAATTAATTCCCTCTGCATGTAATTGAGGATGTATCATGGACCGTTCAACATCTCGGGAACAGCTACCCTCTCCCTCCTTGGCATTCAAGCACCTATGGAGGCGACTGCCACTCGTGTCTATTGCGTGTCAGGAGACGTTCCCGTCGACGACGAGGTGCCTATGGTGACTTCGTAAATTTCAAGATGATAGTGTCGGCTCAGTCTTTCGGAGGTGCTCATAGGGGTAGAGTGTGCGTGTGTGCGTTCATAGGGGTGAGTGTATGCGCGTGTATATGAGTGCTTGCGTCTGTACTGTGTCAAAAAAACGTAAATGTGTGTCAAAAGGAGACTAGTCAGTATACTCAATATTGTGCACCTAGGAGAGGAAAACGAGAGAACTATGCATTTATTTATGGTGCAGATTCACTCATTTTGCTCCATATGTACTCCGTCTCGGTGTAGTCTAGTCAATTGTTGAAATCTGTAGAAAAAAAATACTCCTTTCTAGTCAATTGTCTCATGCAAGAGCCTGGCTATATGCGTGCTCCAATATTCACAACTGCCATGTTTGGGTTGCGCTTGGCTCTTCGCCTCTTCGAGAAGACGAACAATGATGTTACTACTACTGCTTCTACAGTGTCGAATCCACTGCTGCATGTACGTCCACCGCGAGCGGGAGGGATAGCTTGTTGTAGTACTATAAGCAAAAGCCTATCCTTGTTTGCGAGCAACCACGCGCATGGGCGAGGGTGAAGGAGTGTATTAGTAAAATCAAGCTTCTCCTTGTTGTACGAGTTGACACGACACATCATAGCACTGGCCCCACATGCTTGCCTCTAAACTTGGCTGAAAGACCCACAGTGTACAATATATTTGCTGCAACCTCTAACATTTACCCACCACAAATTAAAATATATATTCCTGTCTTGACCAGATGAGCGTGCAAACTACAATCACCAGGATGACAGGTAGGGCCATAAGACTATTTTAATTTAAAAAACTTTGAGACGGCCACATAGCATGGAGCCGTCCCCAACGATTTTAAGCTTACATGCATGATACACGCTATCCTAGACTACTCTACACATGAAACTTCCACACGAGCGTCCGGGCTGCGCTTTTTTTTACACCTGAAACAGTAGGAGAGGCTCCTACTGTATATATTAGATTAAAGTATCAAAAAGGTTCTTACAAGGTCATAACCTTACATCCATAGCCATTGACAATCTAAGGTGGGAATGGGAAACCAACGTAAATACAAGGTTATGGTACAACAAAGGATTGAGCAAAAGAGGAAATAAATTGTATGTGCTTCTCTTTGGCTCTATGTCTGAGTAGAGAGAAAAATCCTCTATGAATCTTTTTGCCCAAGAGCCGACAGTGGGGTTTATCCTTCGAAAGTGTTTGTTATTCCTTTCTTTCCATAGACTCTAGGAGGCGTATAGGAAAATCTCCATGAACATTGGGTTGTTCCATGCTGTCTTTGCATCTTTGATCCAATTGAGACGATCTCCATTAGTTGTCCAGTGGATGTTCAAAGTATCCCAACAAGTCATACTGAAATGACACGTAAAAATCATGTGCTCAATCGTTTCTTCCTCCGTGCTGCCGCACAAGATGCAGCCGTGATTGTCCCCAATGTTATAATGTCATCTTTTAAGCATGTTTCTGGTGTTCAGGCGATCAGATAGTAGGAGCCAACCAAAAACCTTTATTTTCATTGCAACCTTTATCTGCGCTTGGCTCTTCGCCTCTTCGGAAAGTCGAACAATGATGGAGTACTACTGCACTGGAGGAGTACTACTGTACGCTTTTGGCCATCTGACATCGATTGAACTGCTGCATGTCCACCGCGTGCGGGAGGGAGAGCGTGTAGCGAACGCTTCTCCTAGTCGTGCCAGCCACCACGCTCATGGGCGAGGGAGGGACGCTCCTGGCTTTGCGTGTATGACAGGTGGGCCCAATAGGTGGGTGTCCAACCTATCAAACAGCCAAAGGCACGTGCAGTTAAGTCCACGAGGGAGAGGATAATCAAACTTCTTGTTGATGTACGAGTTGACGCGACACATCAAAGCACTACACTCGATATATTTCAATAATTTGAATTGACTGATGCATTAATTACAACGCATGCATGCATTCCATGACTCTCCTTTTGATACTTGCATGTGTCGATTTGATGCACCTTGAAGTAGTATAAATATGTGACGGTAAAGCTTTGTTATGCCCCGGCCCTAAAGTGAGAGATGGTTGTGCACGAGGAGGGCGAGATCATGCAGACGGAACAGGACCCGACGATGGAGCTCTCTAAGGTCTCGGTGGACCTCACCGTGCCCCACTGCCCCTTGTGCCTCCGCCCCTTGATGCCTCCAGTGTATGAGGTTCGAATACATCTCGTCCGTTCAGCTGATCGAGCAAGGTGCAGGTTTCTTGATAGATGTGTTGTTCGATTGATTTCTGCAGTGCAAGGGAGGGCACCTGGCCTGCGCGGACTGCCGCGTCGAGCGCCCCGGGAACTAGCGGCAGTGCTAGAAGTGCGAGCCGGCGGTGGCTTCGACGTGCGGAACACGGCGGTGGACGTCATCCTTTTGTCGGTGAGGGTGGAGTGCCCGCACGAAGGCTGTGGGCACTACATCACTTACCACAAGCCCGCCGATCACCAGAGCGTGTGTCCGCTCGTGCCCTGCAAATGCCCTGTGCCCGTCTGCGGCTACGAAGGCCCGCCGCCAGCGCTCTACCACCACATCAGCACCGCGCATCCCATGCCCGTGCACAGTATCCTGTATGGCAAGGTGCTCCAGCTGCAAGTGCCACTGTCGGAGCCATGACTCTAGCTGTTCGCGGAGGAGGACGACCGCGTGTTTTTCTTGGTCGGCGGCGTGCTTGACATCGGCGCGCCTATCGCTGGGTCGGTTGTCTGCATCAGAGCGGGGGCGTCCCCACTGCCGCACTGGCCAAGCTATGGGAGAACGGCCCACCGGGGGAGCCCAAAGGCACGACCGACACCGTCAAGTAGAAATGGAGGTAACAAGCAGCAAGGATCCTGGCGACGTTGCCATGCAGGAGCCGACCTTCTTCACAGTTCTGCCCAAGCTGCTGGCCGGGGCTAAGCTGGTGTCCCTCCACATTCAGATTGACAAGCTCACGTCCTAAATGTTTCTACAGTGCCTTATGTTTATCTTAGTAATATGCTAATATAGGGATTATCTTGGTCTACTTTAGCTTAAGAAATGGTGGGTTTTGGTGATGATGTAGCAATTACTTCAACATCAGATCAGTAATTTCCAACAGTAGAACGGATATTTTGTGTCTGTTGGATATAAAGTTCCTTTGGGTAAGAAGTACTACTTGTCATCAAAATGGATAAAAGGAGATGTATGTAGACGTATTTTAGTTCTAGATACGTCCATTTTTATCCATTTTGATGACAAGCACTCCCTCTGTTCCACAATACATGCCTTTCATTTGTCAAAATATAGATGTATCTAGACATGTTTTAGTATATAGGTACATCCATTTTTGGACAAATGGAAGTCAAGTAGAGTACTCCCTCCATCCGAAAATACTTGTCATCAAAATGGATAAAAAGAGATGTATCTAGAAATAAAGTACGTCTAGATACATTCCCTTTTATTCATTCTGATGACAAGTATTTCCGGATGGAGGGAGTAGTATTTTGGAACGGAGAGAGTATATGCTTGTTTGTTCACGAAGTGTTTCATACTTGTGCGAGTTGACGCGACACATCAAAGTAGTACTACTACTAGTAGTACTCCCTCCGACCCTAATTTCTCTGCGCATAAGTCGAGGCGCAGATACCAAGCAGGGCCTGGTTCTGTTGGACAACTCACCGGACAGCGCACCAGGCAGACGAAGCTCGTGTCATGTTGGTGCCGTGTGCGGCCCGCACATTAACCAAAACCTCACGCCTCCAGTTTAGCCTCCGCATTTTAAACTTCTCAATCTCAAGGCCAAGGAGCAACGTGAATCCTATGATAGAGCCAATCGGATGGTTGAGAACACTACAATTCGTAGCTACAAATGCGTGTGTGACTTCCAGATGCAGAGGCCGGGGGTCATCATCCTCCTTTTCGAGAAAAAACAGATGCGTGTGTGCACCTCTTCTCTTCCTGTGTAACGTACTAAACTCAGAGTACAAGTGTATGTGGGTGGCACGATGGGCGTGCGAGAAATCCCGAGAGATAGGTTTAATGCGTCTGGAAAAAGACTAGCCTATAGCTCGCCACGCGGCTATTCCTGTCGAACGCCCCATTAACCGTAAGATATATATACGACGGTGCCAGTTATTGCACGTACACAGCAGTAGAAAAAGAACTACCATGGCATATGCTACACCACGGCCGAGAACATGTGCCCACATTACGCCATCCGGGAATAGTGCCACACTTCGAAACTAGAACCGTCAATAAATTTTGAGCTTGCGTCTCGTCGCATTCCAAATTACTACTACTACCATGCTATATTGAATTGCAAACCTGTTCACACCGATCACAACCTAAACGGTTTCCCACTTAGGAGCGTATTAGTACTCGGTTATAAATACTACTATGCCAAGATGACTGCACATTCCTCCTCAACTCCTCATCCACAAAAACAAACAAGACATTCAGCATCCTTCCCTTGCGTCTGCCATGGCCAGCATGAGTTAGGGTCGAGAGTTTACCACCAGGGAGAGGCGAGCATGGAAGCAGAAGCACGAGAGATGTCCCACCTCACTGTGAAAGCAGCCGACATGTCCCGACGCGCGGAAGTAGCAACACAGAGGTCCTATTGCGCTGCCAAAGTAGCACAGAGGTCCCGCCGCGCCGTCGATGCGGCAGACTGATCTGGCCGCACCGCGGAAGCACCAGACATGTCCCGCTGCACCGCGAATGTAGCAAAGATGTCCTGCCGCACCGCGGCGGCCTGGGAAAATGTCTCGCGGGCAGGCGACTACTCTTAGAGGTGCATGCATGCGATCGTCCATAGCCAGATGGATCAGATCTCCGGCTGGGCGAGGTTGCAGGACGACATGAAAGCCTCGTTTGAACAGGCTACCGGCATCATTCGGAACTAAGGGAGGGCAATGAGAGGCTCCGGGCCAAGCGTGACCTGCTTAGGGCGAAGATCATCCGAAGTGCAGAACAGCGAGAGGGGACTAGTGCCTTGTTGAAGAGGATCGGCGTCATCGCCAATAAACTTATGGACGAGAATGACATGCTCCGCATCGAGCGCCAAAGGCTGGTGGAGGAATCCGTGGATGCTCTGAAGCAGCGTCTTGAGGAAACGAAAGAGCTCATCGCCGCTCGCCGCGGAGACTAGTTCCCGCGGCCTATAGCAACGCATCAAGAAAGTAGAGATCAGCGAGCCAAATCCTTGTCTTCCTTCTTCTTTTTCCCTTGTGTATTGTGGGCGTAGCCGCATGTGGCTTTTCTAATTATCTTCCTAATTATGTAAGACAATTATTATCCACTGTCATCGTCCTTATATATTCATCAGTCTTGCTATAAGTCACAGTAGATGCTATGTAGGTCCGTCGAATCTTACATCAAGATCCGTGCTTTCAGATTTTCTTTTCTCTCTCTTAAATCACACTCAAGTGAGACATAGCCACGCCATTAAACAGAGGCTCAGGTTCCATTAATGGAGACCTTGGGATAGAGGTGGACGACAGATGGAGGTTAAAGGGCTCTCCTCCCGATAAGCATGCGCAGGGGTCTGATCGCATGCCTCTCGTACTCAAATAGCTACCCTGCACGGCGCCTCCTAGCTAATAAAAAAAGGGACGTGTGGCGGCATGTAAATGGTAGTAAATAGAACGCCCACTGTTTCAATAATACTTGTGTTTCCGATTGTAACGTGACAACACTTGTTCTAAAGTGACTTTGTTGATTGTTAATGTGTGTGCCTTCGCAAATCGGACTGCAAAATTACCACAGCATGTTGGTGCCATGTCATGGCACCAAGCCAAGTTTCATTATTTTCATGCATGTTTTGGATTTACATGAATTAAAGAACTAAGTTTCTCAATGTTTCCAGCCCAGCCACAACGCCCAAAATTTTGAATTTCATTCCCATTTCTTGCATGGAACCTAGAAATTTACCCGAGGACACAAATTTGATTTTTCAACCAACTTTGGTGCACTGGAGCATGTGCTTGTATTTCAAATTTTAATTATGCACACAAAGGTGACATGTTCCCTCTCAGAACCACGAGCCTTCTTGAGAGAAGCTCCGGTTTGCAAGAAGCTTATACCAAAATTTGTTCCTATTCGGCCAATTTTTTTACCACATCATGGTACTACCATGACATGACACCATGCCAAGTTTCATGATTTTAAAACCAAGTTTCTGAATGTTCTTGACTGAGCCACGATGCCCAGATGTTTGAATTTTATTCCCATTTCTTGCATGGGACCTAGAAATTCACTCGAGGATACAGATGTAATTTTTCAACCAAATTTGGTGCACGGGAGCATGTGCTTGTAGTTCAAATTTGAATTATGCACATTAAATGACCAGAAACTCAATTAATGTATAAAAAAGACCAAACGAACCCGGAATAATTCCAAAATTTTACAGGGCACTCATGTATTTCTATGTTGCCTTTTTAAATAAACTCAAGGGGGACAACGTATATCGTTTCGCACTCAAAGGTGGCATGTTCCCTCTCAGAACCACGAGCCTTCTTGAGAGAAGCTTCGGTTTGCAAGATGCTTATACCAAAATCTGTTCCTATTCGGCCAATTTTTTTTACCACAGCATGGTAGTACCATGACATGACACCATGCCAAGTTTTATGATTTTCAGACGTGTTTTGGATTTACAAGAATTTTAAAACCAAGTTTCTCAATGTTCTTGGCCGAGCACGATGCCAGATGTTTGAATTTTATTCTCATTTCTTGCACGGGACCTAGAAATTCACCCGAGGACACATATGTGTTTTTTCAACCAACTTTGGTGCACGAGAGCATGTGCTTGTAGTTCAAATTTGACTTATGCACATTAAATGACCAGAAACTCAATTAATGTATAAAAAATGACAAACGAACCCGGACTAATTCCAAAATTTAATAGGGCACTCATGTAGTTCTATGTTGCCTTTCTGAAGAAACTGACGGGGGCGCAGCGTATATCGTTTCGCACTCAAAGGTGGCATGTTTTCTCTTAGAACCACGAGCTTTTTGAGAGAAGCTTTGGTTTGCAAGAAGCTTATGGGGCTGTTTGGATGGCAGCCCCAAGCTGCCCTTCTAATATTTTGGTCATTGACCACAGGTTGGGCCAGTGTTTGGATCGCAGCCAAGTTTTTGGCTCACAGCCAACTTTTTGGCCAGCCGTTGTGATTTCGCACTAGCATGTGGGCGAGTTCCCGGCGGCTATTTCCTTCGCCAAAATTTTGGCATGCCATCGTTTTGGTTGGGCTGGTGTGGGCATAGTCTAAACGGTCCCTATACCAAAACGTGTTCCAAATCGGCCCAATTTTTTACCACAACATGTTAGTGCCATGACATGACACCATGCAAAGTTTCATGATTTCCAGGCGAGTTCTGGATTTACATGAATTTAAAATCTAAGTTTCTCGATGTTCTCGGCCGAGTCACGACGCCCAGATGTTTGAATTTCATTCTCATTTCTTCCATGGGACCTAGAGATTCAACCAAGGACACACATGTGATTTTTCAACCAACTTTGTTGCACCGAAGCATGTGCCTGCAGTTCAAATTTGGATTATGCACATTAAAAGTCCAGAAACTCAATTAATGTATAAAAAAGAACAAACGAACCCAGAATAATTCCAAAATTTTACAGGGCACTCATGTAGTTCTATGTTGCCTTTTTAAATAAACTCAAGGGGGACAACGTATATCGTTTCGCACTCAAAGGTGGCATGTTCCCTCTCAGAACCACGAGCCTTCTTGAGAGATGCTTTGGTTTGCTAGAGGCTTATACCAAAATCTGTTCCTATTCGGCCAATTTTTTCACCACAGCATGGTAGTACCATGACATGACACCATGCCAAGTTTCATCATTTTCAGACGTGTTTTGGATTTACAAGAATTTTAAAACCAAGTTTCTCAATGTTCTCGGCTTAGCCACGATGCCCAGATGTTTGAATTTTATTCTCATTTCTTGCATGGGACCTAGAAATTCACCCGAGGACACAGATGTGTTTTTTCAACCAACTTTGGTGCACGAGAGCATGTGCTTGTAGTTCAAATTTGACTTATGCACATTAAATGACCAGAAACTTAATTAATGTATAAAAAACGACAAACAAACACGGACTAATTCCAAAATTTAATAGCGCACTCATGTAGTTCTATGTTACCTTTGTAAAGAAACTCATGGGGGGCAGCATATATCGTTTCACACTCAAAGGTGGCACGTTTTTCTCTTAGAACCACGAGCTTTCTTGAGAGAAGCTTAGGTTTGCAAGAAGCTTATGGGGCTGTTTGGATGGCAGCCCCAAGCTTCCCTTCCAATATTTTGGTCATTGACCACAGGTTGGGCCAGTGTTTGGATCGCAGCCAAGTTTTTGGCTCACAGCCAACTTTTTGGCCAGCCGTTGTGATTCCGCACTAGTGTGTGGGCGAGTTCCCGGCGGCTATTTCCTTCGCCAAAATTTTGGCATGCCATCGTTTTGGTTGAGCTGGTGTGGGCATAGTCCAAACGGCCCCTATACCAAAACTTGTTCCAAATCGGCCCAAGTTTTTACCACAACATGTTAGTGCCATGACATGACACCATGCCAAGTTTCATGATTTCCAGGTGAGTTTTGGATTTACATGAATTTAAAATCTAAGTTTCTCGATGTTCTCGGCCGAGTCACGACGCCCAGATGTTTGAATTTCATTCTCATTTCTTCCATGGGACCTAGAGATTCAACCAAGGACACACATGTGATTTTTCAACCAACTTTGTTGCACCGAAGCATGTGCCTGTAGTTCAAATTTGGATTATGCACATTAAAAGTCTAGAAACTCAATTAATGTATAAAAAAGAACAAACGAACCCGGAATAATTCCAAAATTTTACAGGGCACTCATGTAGTTCTATGTTGCCTTTTTAAATAAACTCAAGGGGGACAACGTATATCGTTTTGCACTCAAAGGTGGCATGTTCCCTCTCAGAACCACGAGCCTTCTTGAAAGAAGCTTTGTTTTGCTAGAGGCTTATACCAAAATCTGTTCCTATTCGGCAAAATTTTTCACCACAGCGTGGTAGTACCATGACATGACACTATGCCAAGTTTCATGATTTTCAGACATGTTTTGGATTTACAAGAATTTTAAAACCAAGTTTCTCAATGTTCTCGGCTTATCCACGATGCCCAGATGTTTGAATTTTATTCTCATTTCTTGCATGGGAACTAGAAATTCACCCAAGGACACAGATGTGTTTTTTCAACCAACTTTGGTGCACGAGAGCATGTGCTTCTAGTTCAAATTTGACTTATGCACATTAAATGACCAGAAACTTAATTAATGTATAAAAAACGACAAACAAACATGGACTAATTCCAAAATTTAATAGGGCACTCATGTAGTTCTACATTGCCTTTGTAAATAAACTCATGGGGGCAGCGTATATCGTTTCACACTCAAAGGTGGCATGTTTTTCTCTTAGAACCACGAGCTTTCTTGAGAGAAGCTTAGCTTTGCAAGAAGCTTATGGGGCTGTTTGGATGGCAGCCCCAAGCTGCCCTTCCAATATTTTGGTCATTGACCTCAGGTTGGGCCAGTGTTTGGATCGCAGCCAAGTTTTTGGCTCACAGCCAACTTTTTGGCCAGCCGTTGTGATTCCGCACTAGTGTGTGGGTGAGTTCCCAGCGGCTATTTCCTTCGCCAAAATTTTGGCATGCCATCGTTTTGGTCGAGCTGGTGTGGGCATAGTCCAAACGGCCCATATACCAAAACTTGTTCCAAATCGGCCCAATTTTTTACCACAACATGTTAGTGCCATGACATGACACCATGCCAAGTTTCATGATTTCCAGGCGAGTTTTGGATTTACATGAATTTAAAATCTAAGTTTCTCGATGTTCTCGGCCGAGTCACGACGCCCAGATGTTTGAATTTCATTCTCATTTCTTCCATGGGACCTAGAGATTCAACCAAGGACACACATGTGATTTTTCAACCAACTTTGGTGCACGGAAGCATGTGCCTGCAGCTCAAATTTGGATTATGCACATTAAAAGTCCAGAAACTCAATTAATGTATAAAAAAGACCAAACGAACCCGGAATAATTCCAAAATTTTACAGGGCACTCATGTAGTTCTATGTTTCCTTTTTAAATAAACTCAAGGGGGACAACGTATATTGTTTCACACTCAAAAGGTGGCATGTTCCCTCTCAGAACCACGAGCCTTCTTGAGAGAAGCTTCGGTTTGCAAGAAGCTTATACCAAAATCTGTTCCTATTCGGCCAATTTTTTACCACAACATGGTAGTACCATGACATGACACCATGCCAAGTTTCATGATTTTCAGACGTCTTTTGGATTTACATGAATTTTAAAACCAAGTTTCTCAATGTTCTCGGCTTAGCCACGATGCCCAGATGTTTGAATTTTATTCTCATTTCTCGCATGGGACCTAGAAATTCACCCGAGGACACAGATGTGTTTTTTCAACCAACTTTGGTGCACAAGAGCATGTGCTTCTAGTTCAAATTTGACTTATGCACATTAAATGACCAGAAACTTAATTAATGTATAAAAAATGACAAACAAACCCGAACTAATTCCAAAATTTAGCAGGGCACTCATGTAGTTCGATGTTGCCTTTGTAAATAAACTCATGGGGGCAGTGTATATCGTTTCGCACTCAAAGGTGGCACATTTCTCTCTTAGAACCACGAGCTTTCTTGAGAGAAGCTTAGGTTTGCAAGAAGCTTATGGGGCTGTTTGGATGGCAGCCCCAAGCTGCCCTTCCAATATTTTGGTCATTGACCACAGGTTGGGCCAGTGTTTGGATCGCAGCCAAGTTTTTGGCTCACAGCCAACTTTTTGGCCAGCCGTTGTGATTCCGCACTAGCGTGTGGGCGAGTTCCCGGCGGCTATTTCCTTCGCCAAAATTTTGGCGTGCCATCGTTTTGGTCGGGCTGGTGTGGGCATAGTCCAAACGGCCCCTATACCAAAACTTGTTCCAAATCGGCCCAATTTTTTACCACAACATGTTAGTGCCATGACATGACACCATGACAAGTTTCATGATTTCCAGGCGAGTTTTGGATTTACATGAATTTAAAATCTAAGTTTCTCGATGTTCTCGGCCGAGTCACAACGCCCAGATGTTTGAATTTCATTCTCATTTTTTCCATGGGACCTAGAGATTCAACCAAGGACACACATGTGATTTTTGAACCAACTTTGGTGCACCGAAGCATGTGCCTATAGTTCAAATTTGGATTATGCACATTAAAAGTCCAGAAACTCAATTAATGTATAAAAAAGACCAAACGAATCCGGAATAATTCCAAAATTTTACAGGGAACTCATGTAGTTCTATGTTGCCTTTTTAAATAAACTCAAGGGGGACAACGTATATCGTTTCGCACTCAAAGGTGGCATGTTCCCTCTCAGAACCACGAGCCTTCTTGAGAGAAGCTTCAGTTTGCAAGAAGCTTATACCAAAATCTATTCCTATTCGGCCAATTTTTTTACCACAGCATGGTAGTACCATGACATGACACCATGCCAAGTTTCATTATTTTTAGACGTCTTTTGGATTTACAAGAATTTCAAAACCAAGTTTCTCAATGTTCTCGGCTTAGCCACGATGCCCAGATGTTTGAATTTTATTCTCATTTCTTGCATGGGACCTAGAAATTTACCCGAGGACACAGATGTGTTTTTTCAACCAACTTTGGTATGGAAGAGCATGTGCTTCTAGTTCAAATTTGACTTATGCACACTAAATGACCAGAAACTTAATTAATGTATAAAAATCGACAAACAAACCCGGACTAATTCCAAAATTTAATAGGGCACTCATGTAGTTCTATGTTGCCTTTGTAAAGAAACTCATGGGGGGGCATCATATATCGTTTCGCACTCAACGGTGGCACGTTTCTCTCTTAGAACCACGAGCTTTCTTGAGAGAAGCTTAGGTTTGCAAGAAGCTTATGGGGTTGTTTGGATGGCAGCCCCAAGCTGCCGTTCCAATATTTTGGTCATTGACCACAGGTTGGGCCAGTGTTTGGATCGCAGCCAAGTTTTTGGCTCAGAACCAACTTTTTGGCCAGCCGTTGTGATTCCGCACTAGCGTGTGGGCGAGTTCCCGTCGGCTATTTCCTTCGCCAAAATTTTGGCATGCCATCGTTTTGGTCGGGCTGGTGTGGGCATAGTCCAAACGGCCCCTATACCAAAACTTGTTCCAAATCGGTCCAATTTTTTACCACAACATGTTAGTGCCATGACATGACACCATGCCAAGTTTCATGATTTCCAGGCGAGTTTTAGATTTACCTGAATTTAAAATCTAAGTTTCTCGATGTTCTCGGCCGAGTCACAACACCCAGATGTTTGAATTTTATTCTCATTTCTTCCATGGGACCTAGAGATTCAACCAAGGACACACATGTGATTTTTCAACCAACTTTGGTGCACCGAAGCATGTGCCTGCAGTTCAAATTTGGATTATGCACATTAAAAGTCTAGAAACCCAATTAATGTATAAAAAATACCAAACGAACCCGGAATAATTCCAAAATTTAACACGGCACTCATGTAGTTTTATGTTGCCTCTTTAAATAAACTCAAGGGGGACAACGTATATCGTTTCGCACTCAAAGGTGGCATGTTCCCTCTCAGAACCACGAGCCATCTCGAGAGAAGCTTCGGTTTGCAAGAAGCTTATACCAAAATATGTTCCTATTCGGCCAATTTTTTTACCACAGCATGGTAGTACCATGACATGACACCATGCTAAGTTTCATGATTTTCAGATGTGTTTTGGATTTACAAGAATTTTAAAACCAAGTTTCTCAATGTTCTTAGCTTAGCCACGATGCCCAGATGTTTGAATTTTATTCTCATTTCTTGCATGGGACCTAGAAATTCACCCGAGGAAACAGCTGTGTTTTTTCAACCAACTTTGGTGCACGAGAGCATGTGCTTATAGTTCAAATTTGACTTATGCACATTAAATGACCAGAAACTTAATTAATGTATAAAAAACGACAAACAAACCCGGACTAATTCCAAAATTTAACAGGGCACTCATGTAGTTCTATGTTGCCTTTGTAAAGAAACTCATGGGGGGGCAGCGTATATCGTTTCGCAGTCAAAGGTGGCACGTTTTTCTCTTAGAACCACGAGCTTTCTTGAGAGAAGCTTAGGTTTGCAAGAAGCTTATGGGGCTGTTTGGATGGCAGCCCCAAGCTGCCCTTCCAATATTTTGGTCATTGACCACAGGTTGGGCCATTGTTTGGATCGCAGCCAAGTTTTTGGCTCACAGCCAACTTTTTGGCCAGCCGTTGTGATTCCGCACTAGCGTGTGGGCGAGTTCCCGGCGGCTATTTCCTTCGCCAAAATTTTGGCATGCCATCGTTTTGGTCGGGCTGGTGTGGGCATAGTCCAAACGGCCCCTATACCAAAACTTGTTCCAAATCGGCCCAATTTTTTACCACAACATGTTAGTGCCATGACATGACACCATGCCAAGTTTCATGATTTCCAAGCGAGTTTTGGATTTACATGAATTTAAATTCTAAGTTTCTCGATGTTCTCGGCCGAGTCACGACGCCCGGATGTTTGAGTATCATTCTCATTTCTTCCATGGGACCTAGAAATTCAACCAAGGACACACATGTGATTTTGGAACCAACTTTGGTGCACCAGAGCATGTGCCTACAGTTCAAATTTGGATTATGCCCATTAAAAGTACAGAAACTCAATTAATTTATAAAAAGGCAAAACGAACCCGAAATAATTCCAAAATTTAACAGGGCACTCATATAGTTCTATGTTGCCTCTTTAAAGAAAACCAGGGGGAGGCAGCATATATCGTTTCGCACACAAAGGTGACACATTCCCTCTTGGAACTACGAGGCTCTTTGAGAGAATCTCCGGTTTTGCAAGAAGCTTATACCAAAACTTGTCCCAATTCAGCCAAAAATTATACATATGAAAACAGGGTTTAGATTATCTTGAACATCTCGATACCTAGACCAATGTACTATGATTTGAATTCAACATAAAATGGATACAAATATTTGAATTGGAGATTGTATGGTACATGTAGTGCATAGTGAAATATGATTACTGCTATATGCATGTTTTCTGTTATCAAGATAATATTTAAATTATTGTATAACTTGACAACAATCATATTCAAATAAGGAAAATTGATTCAAATTTAGTCCATATGGTAGACGACAATATATATGTTCACATGGTGGAGTAAAATGTTCATATATGATGGAAGATCAAAATGTACGACTACATCAATTATAAACCGCAAGTTCACCTAACGATATATTTGAATTCAACATAACATGGATTCAAAAATTGAAATTTGAGATCCTGGCATTTGTAATCATATAAAAAGGGACATTACTCTTTCTTTTGGTGGGAATTTATTTGTTTTTTGTTATTGTTGAGGGAAGTGCGAACCGATTTCGTACTGTACAGGGTAATCTTGTTCTCCTGATTTTTTTTACATTTTTCTTGTAGTTTTTCAATGGTATCTATAGTAATATAGTAAAAGGGGACATGACTCTCTTGTGTCTTTTATGAATTGTTTTTTTACACGTTAAGTTTGTTCTGCCGAACAAGGAATCCGCACCTTGTTATCCCGAAATTTTCAAGCTCGAGTATCTTTTGTCTCACCTACTTTGAAACTCCCGCCTCTTCAACCCGCGCCGCGCCTTGTTATCCCGAAATTCGGCACGCGCGAAAACTCCCTCCTCATCCGAAATCAGTCCCGCAACCCAGACACATGAAATCCCCCTTCTACCCCTCAGCCGGAAATGAAGCTCCACGTCGTGGTGTCAAAACCGGCGGGGGTATGCTGGTAACTTCCCCTACATTTCGGACAAGCACGTCCCTAAGCTTGGCTCCCCCTCCCTTCCCCTTCGTCCCTCCCGTTCATACACCGAGGCCGCCAAAACCCGTGAAACCCCACACTCCTCCGTCGGCCTCCCGACCGTCGCCCAGCCGGAGACTCTTCCTCGACTACATCGTCCCCCGCAACAGCTCGTCGTCCCTCATCCACCGCACCGGATGAGGATCTGTCGTCGATCTTGTCGTCCCGCCGATCAGCCACCCCGTCCTCCACCTCCACGGAGCTGCACCGACGTTTTCCTCGTCTATCGCGCCACCTCAATCCCCATAGTGTCGTCTTGACCTGCCTCACCAGAACCGCAGCACCCTCACCAATTCCTCTGATGAAGCCGAGGACAACTTGTCACCACCAAGGAGGTTCTGCACTCACCACTGCATTTTATCTTTTATTCGATCTCACGGGGCTGCCGGTGATCGACACTGAGCAGCCATGGCGGGTCTCCATCGATAGCACCATCGCCGGCCACATCATCCACGGCGTCTCTCCCCCATGTCGTTGCTTCCTCGGCGGCGACTTCCACACCGGCACTAGTTGCAGCTGCTCCGGCTCTCGCTCATGTTGCGGCTCTATTCTTGTTGTCGGTCGCACTGCTGCACTGCTCTTGCTTGTTCGTGCTGCTACTCTTCTCTTGCTCTCGCTCGCCCTGCTGATGCTGCTGCACGACCTCCGGCAGCTACAGGAGTTGCTGCTTTAGCACTCGCTCGTGGTGCTACTGCACGACTTGCTCTCTACTAGTGTGTTCCCTACTCGAGCGTCTGCTAATTTAGATCACTGCTTCTCTGTTACTAGTGCTCGAACGCCCTAAACATCTATTGCAATGCTCTGCTACTAGTTCAATCATTTTCGACAGTAAAATTCAGTTTTGACTGTAAAGTTCAGTTTCTTCAGTTAAGTTCAGAGTGAACAGTACTTGCAGCATCTGTCGGAGCGGCCGTGGCGCGGCTGATGCATTTTACGTCTAGCACTTTTTGGTGATGTATTTTACATCATCTATCACAGATGATATTAGAGTCCCACTTCAGATTAACGTTGTATGTCTTGTCCTGCTTCAGCCTCGCCTTCGTACACCTCACCGGAGCTTCTCCAACGATGGAACCGTCCATCACAGTGGAGCAGTACCCTCGGCGCCATTTCCAGAGGCCTCAGATCTTCTTCCCCGCCTCCGACGGTCAGACCAGCATCACCATCCTCCACGTCCAAACCAATGATACAGAGGTTCACAAGGCTATGCCAAAGAGGTTGTACACTCGTCACATCACTTTGTTACTCTGCATTCATGTCGATCCCTCAGGGATCCTTTGCTATGGAACTACTATGGTACTACTATTCATGCATTTGGTTAGAAGGAGTGGAGCAAAGCAAAACTGGAGGATTTTTTTTTTTTGGTGTCTCTTTGGAAGAAAAAACATAGAAATTTTAATATTCACTTGGACATCCTTTTCAAATTAATATGCATGAAGAACAGAACTAATTGCATTACTGGCATAATAAGATTCTTATTTTTTCATTTTCCTATGGTTTGACTTTAATTTGACCACGTTTCTCCATTCCTGCGTTCTTCCAATTCATGTGAACCAAACACCCAGGTTGACTAAAATCCTATGTTTCCAACTACTCTGTTTTGCACATGCATTCCTATCCTATTCCTGTGTTTTTCATGTCCCTGCGTTTATAGAATCCTCCAATTCTAAGGAGCCCTTACAGATTTACTTTATTTTCAGATAGGCGTCAAAGAAAACTATGTGTGTTATGTCCTACTCCTGTTGTGCCGTCATCCACCCCACCTGAGGTGCACCATCGATAGAAGTGTTCACTGCAGTAGAGATCCCCACTTTCTTTCATCGTCTTAGATCATCTTCCCCGTTGTCGACAGCCACACCAACTGCATTACCATCATCGGCTGAGCAGACGAACCTGAGGACTACACAGTTCCAGAAGAGAGGTCGCAGCCTTTCGTGTTTGCTTACATTATACATCGGTTATTATTACCTGCTACTTTATCATTCAAACTTGAGTTTTAAAATGCCCGTGGGTCTCATATCGAGGCAGCAAAGAATAGTATTTTTCTACTATATGGTTCATCTGGGGTCTTCTATGTGGTTCATGTTGGGTGGGTAATAAACAATAGATGATCCATTGTCTATCTTTTTAAACTAAAGCTATAATCTACCTGCTATCATTAGTTTTGGATCCATCCACTCGTTTGCTACCACCAGTCTTGATTTTTGCATGCATCCCTAGGCCTTACAAAATCTAACTATTTTTTTATTATGCATGTCAGATATTGTACACAATCGTACTGAACATGTAGAGAAAAAGAGAATACCGTTGCGTGGGAATATAATGTGATGCAGACATCGCTCCATGGTGGGAAAAGTGCCCCCCTCCTGCATTTCCAGATTGTATTCCAGAGGAAGATAACTATTCAGATGGGGATTCAGAAGGAGCCGACCACGCCTGTTTACCACCTGAGGTGTTTGCTCTAACCTGGCATGCTGATGTTGGTCATATCATGCATATGGCGCCTCACATTGCTTACATTATACATCTTATATGTCATCAGCTTAGTTTAGATTTCCTTTGTGTGAATGCCACCTGTTTGGTTTCTATATCATACTCCCACCATTTCTAAATATTTGTCTTTTTAGAGATTTCAACAACTGACTACATACGGAACAAAATGAGTGAATCTACACTCTAAAATATGTCTATATACATTCGTATGTGGTAGTCCATTTGAAATCTCTAAAAAGACAAATATTTAGGAACGGAGGGAGTATATGGGAATTATGCAATGCCATCATCTTTAGTCAGGCATCATATACGTGAATCATGCAATGCCATCCTGTTTAGCCAGTCATCATATATGCGAATTGTATCGTGCCATATTTTTTTCCATAATGTATTCCATTTGTCAACAATGTTTATACATTGATCTACTATTCATGTGCATCAGCCATTTGAGTCGGTCATGGGAAAATATGGAGTGAAAACAAGGTCTTCTGAGCAGTCAGTGCTACCTGTCGATGCAGATTTCTTGTTGGTTACAGATAGCTCCTCAGAGGAGGATTCAGAGACAGATGACCAGTCGTATTCCTCCCCCCCCCCCGCGAGGTGCATGCTCTAACTTGGCAGGGTTATATTGCGCATATCATGCATATGGTGTCTTGCATTGCCATGCCATCTGCTTAGATTAGACATGCTTTGTGTGAATGCCTCCTGTTTGCTTTCTATATCAGATATGTGAATTATGCAATGCCATGTTTTTCAGCCAGTTATCATATATGTGAATTATGCACCGCCATGTAGCCAGGCATCATATATGTGAATTATCTCATGCCATCGTTTTTTTAATTACGTATTCCATTTGTTGACAATCTGTGTATATTGAACTACTCTTCATGTGTATCAGCCGTTTGAGCCGGTTATGGAAAAATCTGAAGTGAAAACAAGGTCTTGAGAGCAGGAAATGGTACTTGTTGAAGCATATATCTCGATGGTTATAGGGAGCTCCTCAGAGGAGGATTCAGAGACAGATGACCAGTCCTATATCCCACCTGAGGTGTATGCTCTAAGTTGCAATGTTTATTTGTCATATGATGCATACGGTGTCTTACATTGCTTAGTTTAGACATCATATGCACAATATTGAATTCCATCTGCTTAGTTTAGAGATCATACATGCGAGTGCCAGTTGCTTAGTATATGAATCAATTATGTCAATTATATCATGCCATCCTGTATACTTAGACAACATGTATGTGAATTATTTCATCCCAACCTATTTTAGAAAGACATCATATAGTTTTGTCATGTCATCCTGTTTAGATACTCATCATATGTTGAATTATTCCATTATATCCTGTTAAGTTATCCATCATATATCTGAAACTGTGTCATGCTATCATGTTTAGTTAGGCATCATATATGCGAAATTGTGTCATGCTGTCTTGTTTGGTTAGACAACATATATGTGAATTACCACACCTGTCTATCATACAATGTTTGTACGTTCAATTTCTTTTCTTGTTTATTAGCCATTTGAATTGGAGGGGGTGATGGCAGTATCTAAGGGAGCAAAAACCTGTTCTTCACAAAAGACAGTGCTACCCGTCGATGCAGATAGAACCATGGTTGTACTGGCCCACAAACTAGCCCCACCACACATAATCGAGACTCTTCCAGATTGCACACTTACACCGTTGGGCAGAGAACCGGCTACAACTCATCTAACCGCAACCCCAGCGGATAGTAACCCACTTCTAGTTGACAAAGCACCATGTCCACCATAGAGTACCCCCACACGAGCAGTTTGTAAAGCTACTGCAGTGCCCGAAGCACGATGACCACCACAGCCAACCCAAACTCCACGTTTAAAGCAGAAGAGCAACTGTTCTCAGGTCAGATTCCATAGCTATGGTCCATACTCCTTTGCTGTTGCATCACTGTATTTACTCATACCAACTACTTCCAAATTTGAAGGATCCAATTGAAACTCGAATGATGTAACAGGTATGTTTTAAACCTATTTATTTAACTGGATTGTTGTTCTAACTTCTTGCTCTATGTTGATTTCAGTTTAAGTTGTATAAACAGTTGTGTTCTCATGTGATGCACATTACAAGTGTTGCCAATGATGTGTAGTTTCTCACACTTATATTCTGTCTATGTTGTTGTGTCTTAAAAATATATGAGTTGAACTGTGTCTCTATCTTGATTAGGCAACATAAACAAGAATGATATGGACAATACAGTGACCATAGTACATAGATATATGTTTGTTTCATGTTGTTATCCTGTCGACCTTACTACTGAACCGGTTTACCAAAATGAGTTTCGTATACTACAAGCTAAACCTGTGATGTGTCTGCTTGTATCTCTTGTAGTATGCAAACAGAATATTGGAGAAGAGCACCCCACTATGCAATGGTAGAGAAAGTAATGCAGATAAGGTTCAAGATAGTGAGACAACCCTGTTGGTCTCCAAGAAAGGTGATAAAACGATCTTGTAGACAGTGAGAAAACCCCACAGTCCTACATTGATGTAGTGTTCGAGTTACTGGCCTGTACCACTGGCACAAGCTCTTTGAACTCACTGCCTGAATCACTTCGGCTTCTTCAGTCTTAGCTACAAGATGAAAGGCATCAGTCAGCTGTGTTGCGGCAAGAAGCTGAAGGACTGAGGAAGTCCCTGCAGAAATCAGATGCGTACTTTCTTGTGCAACAGCAAGCGCTGAAGGATTTAAGCGCCAAACAAGAGAAAGTTAATAAGCTTGCTAAGCATCTTGCCAGCATTATGGGTACCTAGGATATTGTTTCTTGAGCTCTTCTGAAGTGGTTTCAGTTCTGGACTTGTTTTGCTGCGTCGTTTATATGCTACTTTGTTCCCTATATTTGCACTAGTGGCGAACTTTGATTCCCAGTGGATGTAATATGTGTAATAGCCGTGATAGCCTAGCGTAAGTTGCTCGCTTATTTATTTCCTTGTTGTCTTGTTTATTTGTTTGCTTGTAGTCAGTGCAGTTCTTTTTCTGCGGTTTGCTAGTGGCCGCAATAACCTATTTTTTTAAAACTAGGCCACAATAACCATGGGCTACATATTTACTGTTGTGACACTGGGCCTCCTACCATCCGTAGAAACAATGGGCCTTCTACAGGCCGCAGACACAATGGGCCTTCTACGGGCCGTATCATCAATGGGCCTTATGGGCCGTATGATCGACCGGCCAAACATGGGCCAATAATAGACCGCATTATGGTCATAAACGGGATAGAGTTGGAATCGTCCGTTCATGGCCGGCCATAACGGGCCATCATTAATAATCCATATTTGATGATGCTATGAAAACGGCCCAACGTATTAACAGGCCACAAACGGGCCGACTGTAACAACAGGCTGAATTTGGCCCACAAGCAGAAAATGATAGTAACGGGCCGTAAGTAACCCAATGCTGGAAATGAGCCCAAAAATAAATGGGCCCTGAGAAGGCCGAAAGATAATATGGGCTAGAAACGGCCCAATGGAATAATGGGTCGTTAATAGGTATAAAGTGATGCACTGTTCATTATAGGCCAGTTTCACCACGGGTCGTTAATGGGCCAAGAGTTACAAAGGGCCTCATATGGGCCGAAAGATGTCATGGGCCATACATGGGCTGGAAGTTAAAACAGGCTGGAATCATATTGAATGGCCCAGATGACGCTACTGGGCCTAATTCAGATAGGCTGTCGGGCCCTGTGTTAGCGGCCTGTAAATGGGCTATATGCGAACAAGCCGTTAACAGGCTTTCCGTGCGCCGGCCCGCCACCTTTTGAACAAGTCAAACGGGTCGGCCTTTTCACAGGAATGGGCCTCTATTGGGCCATGCCACATGTCGACGTATCATAGGCGCCTTCGGTCCAATGAGTGGATGACATCTGTCCCAACGGTGAGACGACACGTGTTTACTCCAGCCAATGATGATTTTACACGTGGAAAATCCCCATTGGTCGGGGCTGTTAACGGGTTATCGGATCCAAAACAGGACCCGATAGCTTAACGACATTCCGTTATGGTGGATGCCACATGTCGGTCACCCTTGATGAAAGCAATTCCATGACGCTTGACTTATCATCATGGAAGTGGCCACTTCCGTGATGATAATTTTGGTAATGTCATGGAACACTTCTACGATAGCACAGGTATGACTATCTTGATTATGTCATAAAATCGTCATGGATGTACATGCATGATAGAAAACGTGACCTACTATGACAAACATGTATCATCACGGAAGTGTATTTTTTTGTCGTGATGTCAATATCCAACTAGAGTACTAATTACTCACTCTCTGCATGGCATCCCAATCTTGGTACTCTTGTGGTTTCTCGTTCTTGCTCTGATTAGTAGATGTTCCTGTATTATCTAACTCTGTTTTCTCAGGATCATCTATTCCAAAGTTAGCTCAAGACCACAAGGTAAGTATATGCATCACACTCATGGACATGAGGATCTCTTGTTGATGTACATACTGTTTGGAAGAAGGACTCATGAACATGTAGGTATATTTTCTACATTTCACATCATTTCCTCTAATGCATATAGCCAAGATACATGTAACTCGTTGCTTGCTCTGACATGTTCATGCATTCACCAACTTTTGCAATCTATCCTCACATGATTGCATACATGTAGGGGGAGCCAATGCATGTTGCATGTTCTTCCAAAGATTTACTTGTTACATTTCATATCTTTATCTAAATCTTTGATGTATGTTGTCATCAATTACCAAAAAGGGGGAGATTTAAAGCACAAGTGCTCCCTGGGTGATTTTGGTAATTAATGTCAACATATATCTTGTTGGACTAATACTTCTATCTAGTACATTCCAGATGAGTTCAACATTGGAGTGGCAGGACAAGAGGATGTGGAACCCCTTCAAGATGCTAAGGACAAACAATGGCAAAAGCTTAAGACTCTACATTTTCATTTTAGTGATCCAAGATCACATTGAGTCCATAGGAAAATCCAATACTATCAAAAGGGGATGAGGTGTTGTTTAATGGCTTGCTTGCTCAAAGTCCTTAGTGATATGCTCCAAAGCCCTCAACCACTTTCTCATTTCCACAGATGTCCTAAACCTAAAGTCAAACTCAGCCGCACCGATTTGATCTATCAGGCGCCACTGAGTTCACTTGACATAGCCACTGCCAGAAACCCTAATCGGTTTGTTCTCACCGATGGGATCTTGGTCTCAACGAGCTGGCCTTGCAAACTCTCTATTACCTATTGCAGTTGATACGTAGTCGGTCCCACCGAGTTTGCTTGACCAAGTCTCTGTTTGCTTATTGCTGAAATCAGTCTCACCAAGTTCATGCAATCGGTCTCACTGAGATGAAGTTTTGCCCTAACCCTAGCACATCGGTCTCACCGAGTTGACCTTGTCGGTCCCACCGAAAACTCTAACATTCACATTTTGAACCATATCAGTCTGACCGAGTTTCACTATTCGGTCTCACCGAGTTTGGAAAATTGTGTGTACTGGTTAGATTTTATGTGGAGGCTATATATACCCCTCCAACCCCTTCTCCATTCGAGAGAGAGCCATCAGAACGTGCCTACACCTCCACTACTCATTTTCTGAGAGAGAACCACCTACTCATGTGTTGAGATCAAGACATTCCATTCCAACCACAAGAATCTTGATCTCTAGCTTCCCCTAGTTGTTTTCCACTCAAATCATCTTTCCACCATATCCAAATCTGTGAGAGAGAGTTGAGTGTTGGGGAGACTATCATTTGAAGCACAAGAGCAAGGAGTTCATCATCAACACACCATCTATTACCTTTTGGAGAGTGGTGTATCCTAGATTGGTTAGGTGCCACTTGGGGCCTCCGTCAAGATTGTGGAGTTGAACCAAGGAGTTTGTAAGGGCAAGGAGATCACCTTCGTGAAGATGTACCCATCTGAGGAAATGTAGCGACCAGACCTCAAACAGTCTGATCTCTGTGCTTTAGTGTCATCCCTGGATCAGTAATGCTGACACGCACAGTACTTGAAGGATTTATAATAGAGTGCAATCACACACTTATTACATCGAATGTCTCAAAAGAGAACTTATTACAATAAATATGGCTTAAGGCCATCTAAAAACGATAACAGCGGAAGGGTTGGAAGACCACGACCTAAGGCACCTTACTCGTCGTCTGAAAAGTCTGCAACATGAACGTTGCAGCCCAAAAACAGGTCAGCACATGGAATGTGCTAGCAATGTAACACATAGATAGTAATAAACAGAAATATGCTATACTACATGCATATAAGGCTGGTGGAAAGCTCTATGGTTACAGTTTTGCATAAAGCCAAATTTTCCCTACTGCAAAGGAATAAATTTTATTTAACTATCATGGTGGCGGTTAAACATTGAGAAGGTTCACCCAACTCAATCCCATTAAGCTTCATCTTTCAACCCAACAAAATTAAATTAAAGTAACATGATGAGATTCACATGATAATCCAAGTACTAGATACTCAAAACGTCCATAACCGGGGACACAGCTAACCATGATTAGTTTATACACTCTGCAGAGGTTTGTGCACTTTTCCCCACAAGACTCGATCTCCTCCGTTGGAATTCTCGCACTACATGGTGTTTGAGAAAACGGATGACCGAGACATAGCCTTTCAGAAGTGCTGGCACCTTACGATCGGGTAGACAGTTACACCTACTTTCCCCTACATCTGCTAGTCTACCACTGTAAGAGTTCACACAACTTAATCAACTATGCTAGAGCCCATAGTAGTTTGTGGATGCACACGGAAGTTTCTAGCATGAATAATCTAATGATCCCTTTGAGCCTGGGTGGCGGTCCATAAAGAAAAACAGGCAATCACTGGAATCCCAGGTGCCTCAATCCACCCAGATGTGAGTTTAAATTGCCACCTTAAATAAACCATTAAATAACCATATCACATCTGTCATGAAAACACTCACCCAATCCACGTCTACTAGCATACCATGGCAATATAAGCAAACGTAGAAGTAACTCCCAAGGGGTTTGATAATAAAACAGGTAATAGGTACTACCTCATCTACTTCCCAAAACCCACATATTAATCAGATCCTAATCATGCAATTGTTTGAGGATTGATCTAATGCAATAAAACTGGGTAGTAAAGAGGTATGATCAAAGTGTTACTTGCCTTGCTGATGATCCGTGAAACCTAGAGATTCGAAGTAGCAAGCGGCGCACTCCGGGTACTCTATCGCAAACAAACAAGCATACAATAAGTACTCATCTAATGCACAAGTAAAACTCAAATAAGATAACTAACTAGAAAGTTCAACTTAAGAACTCCAGTTTGCAAAAAGAATCAAATCAAACGAAGCAACAAAAGTCAATCGGCGAAAGAAACAAGCTTCGTTTACTAATCTGGACCTAAGTCAAATTTTACTGTAGCAAAAACTTGTTTGAGTTGGTTAAACGGAAAGAGGGTTTCGAGACGAAACTCTAGGCGCTTGAATCGCCTGATTCCGATAAACGAGCGAAAAGATAAACTAAAACGAAAATCGGATTAGAAATCGCGATTTGGAATAATCGCGGAAAATCTGAGAAAAAGAAAAACTAACGAACAGTCTAATGAACGGACGTTCGTTGACTGCAACTAAACGGTGAACTCATCCGTTAAAACGAACGAACGAGCGAACGCTCGCTAAATAAATAAACTGAGAAAAAAATAAAAAACGATCTAGAGAAAAAAAATTATAAAAACCTAGGGTTTTCAAAAAAAACCGAATCGGTTTTCTTTAGAAAACCGGGGCAGTGGGCGGCTACCTCGGCTCGGGGCTCCGGCGGGGCTCCGGTGGGGCGGCGGGGCTCCAGGCAGCGGTGGGAGGCGGTGGCTACGGCGGCGAACGACGGCGGTAGTGGCTACGGCGGTGGCGGTTCGAAACGGCGGCGGCGGGAGGCGAGGCGGGTCGGGTGGCCGGGTGGGGCGGGCGGCGGCGGTATTTATAGGAGGGGGCGGCGTCCGGCTTGGGGAAGGGGGCACCGGGTCGGGGTCGGCCTCGGGAGGCGTGCCCCATCCGGACTCGCCGGCGGCGGCGCGGGCCTTGCCTGGCTCGGCTGGGCCTTCGGCCTAGTCGGGCGCGGAACTTTTTTTTATAAATAAATTCCGCCGAAACTAAGAAAAATTCTAGAAAATAAAATAAAATTCTAAAAATGCCAAAATAAATTTTCACTGTCTAAATAAAATATTTAGAACAAGATGAACATTTCCTTGCCCTAATATGCAGTTTTGAAAAACGTGCAATTTTCCTAAATTCAAATAAAATGGCGAAAAACTCCGAAATAAAAACTTATTTGATTTTATTATTAAATCCTCAATATTTCGTTATTTTGGGAAAGTCATTTTATTCCCTCTCTCATATTTTTATAATAGAAATAACTGAAGATAAAATAAATAAAATCAAATGATCCTATTTTCAAAATTTGAGAAAACTCAAATATGAAAATAACGAAATTCCCAACTCTCTCCGTGGGTCCTTGAGTTGCATAAAATTTCTAGGATCGAGCCAAAATGCAATAAAATATGATATGCAATGATGATCTAATGTATAACATTCCAAATTGAAAATTTGGGATGTAACAAACCTACCCCCCTTAAGATGAATCTCGCCCTCGAGATTCGGGTTGGCTAGAAAATAGGTGAGGGTGGTACTTCAGCAGATCTTCCTCTCGCTCCTAGGTGACTTCATCCTCGGTGTGGTGGCTCCACTGAACTTTGCAAAACTTCATAACCTTGCTGCGGGTGAATCGGCTGGCATACTCGAGAATTTTGACTGCTTTCTCCTCGTAGGTTAAATCACTATCCAACTGAATCACTTCCAACGGCACTGTATCCCTCAACGGTATATCAACCATCTCTGCGTGGCACTTTTTCAATCGGGAAACGTGGAACACGTCATGAACTCCTGACAATCCTTCGGGCAATTCCAACTTGTAAGCAACTTCTCCCATACGCTCCAAAACTTTGTATGGTCCCACAAAACGTGGCGCTAACTTTGCCTTAACTTCAAAGCACTTAACTCCTCAAAGTGGAGATACACGAAGATAAACTCTGTCTCCTACTTCATAAGCTGTCTCCTTGCGTTTTGAATCTGCATAGCTCTTTTGCCTGGACTGGGCTACCTTGAGCCTATCGTGAATCAACTTTACCTTCTGTTCAGACTCCTTAATCAAATCTAGTCCAAACAACTGGCGATCTCCAACTTCATAA
Organism: Triticum dicoccoides; assembly: GCF_002162155.2. NCBI lineage: Eukaryota > Viridiplantae > Streptophyta > Magnoliopsida > Poales > Poaceae > Triticum > Triticum dicoccoides. The sequence goes on from NC_041389.1 coordinate 139,200,918, forward strand.
ACCTTGCGCTGATCTGGCAGAATCAACACCGGTGATGTAACCAAACGTTTCTTCAACTCCTGGAAACTGGCCTCACATTCCTTAGTCCATTTGAACTTGGTATCCTTCTTCAACATCTCCGTCATGGGCTTAGCAATCTCCGAGAAATTCTCACTGAATCTCCGGTAGTATCCTGTGAGTCCAAGAAAACTCCGGATCTCTCCAACTGTTGTTGGTGCTTCCCAATTTGTCACAGTGACAACTTTGGTGGGGTCTACTGTTATTCCTTCTCCGGATATAACATGTCCGAGGAATCCAACTTCCTTCAACCAAAATTCACACTTGCTGAACTTTGCATATAACTGATGTTCTCTAGGCTTCCCGAGTACCAAACGCAAATGGTCCTTATGCTCCTCTTCGTTCTTCGAGTAGACCAAAATATCTTCAATGAACACCAGGACGAACTTATCCAGAAATTCCATAAACACATTGTTCATCATGTTCATGAAATAGGCAGGCGCGTTAGTCAGACCAAATGACATAATGGTATACTCATACAGCTCGTACCTGGTGGTAAAAGAAGTCTTAGGTATATCCTGCTCTCGAATCTTCAACTGGTGGTATCCTGATCGCAGATCGATCTTGGAAAATACCTTAGCTCCTTGCAACTGGTCAAACAAATCGTTGATCATCGGCAACGGGTAGTTGTTCTTGATTGTCACTTTGTTCAATCCTCGATAATCAACAACCATCCTCAATGATCCATCCTTCTTCTCCACCAGAAGCATATAACCTTTATCTAGTAACTCCTTAATCTGCTTCTTAATTTCCTCCAAATCTTGTGCGGGCATCCTGTACGGTCTCTTAGATATCGGCCCTATGCCTCGCAAAAGCTCAATCAAAAACTCGATGTCTCTATCCGGTGGCATGCCTGGCAACTCTTCTAGAAATACATCAGGGAAATCCTTCACCACTGGTACTTCCTCCTGTAAAACTCCTGATAAGGAATTTACTTGGGTCCTCTTCGGCTCATGCCGTGATACATACTTAATCCTTCTTCCTTCTGGGGTGTTGAGTATATGTGTTATGTGCATATTGTGTATTGGGCACGCCTCCTAGTTCCTTGTATAGTTTAGGTCCGTGGCCCACCTTTGTACATCATATATACATGCCTATGCACGAAGAGCAATACATCGTGCAATCATAATCTTACATGGTATCAGTTTTTAGGTTCTAACCCTAGTCTTCCGCCGCCGCCGTGCTCCTCCGCGCCGCAGCCGCCGCTGCCGTCTGCGTGCCTCCCGCGCCGGCCGCCGCTCCTTCCCTCCCTACACGCGCTTCCCCAACAGCCCGCTAGCCTTGCATCACGTCGCCTGTGTAGATCGTCGAGGCTCTACACACGTATGTACGGCCAGAATCCATTGAGCTGCCTGCTAGCTTGCTAGCTATCTGGTTGCACGTACCAGCCAGAATCCATTGAGCTGCCTGCTAGCTTGCTAGCTATCTGGTTGCACGTACGTGGATATCACCTCTCGCATCGCTAGCCGCTCGCCTCTCCAGCTCCTTGCATCGCCCGCTAGCATATTCACCCGATCGCTCTCCTCGCCCGCCACTGTCCCGCCCGTTCGTTCCGGATCCCCAGCACGCCTAGCCTGCTCGCATCGCCCGCCTGCCTTGCCACCCGCCGCTGCCGCCTATCGCGATCCGCCGCTGCCAGCCGCCCGATGGCGTCCACCGGTCCGTTCGCCGCCGCCTCTGCCGTCCCGCTGACGGCGCCTTCTGGCGCGGCTCCACCGCCGGTGTCCTACGGTGCGGCCCCTCCGCCACTGGCGCTCTCCGGCCAGTACCGCTACGGGTTCTCCGGCATGACTCCGCTGCCGGTGCTCTCCGGCCAGTCCGTCGTCACCCCACTGCCGGCGCCGCCTCTGCCCGTCGACCCTTTTCTGTTGTGCGGGGCGTTTGACGCGCCTGTACCCATGTTACGGGAATCCTATGTACGGAGCTCCGCCCGTGTACGGGTCTCCCGGGTACTGGTGGGGGTCCTCAGCAGGCCAGCACTCGTAGCAGCCTAACGGCGCCCAGTACCTGCAGCATCTGTCTGCGGGTCAGTAGGTTTTTCCGGCGGGCCATCCGGCCTATCCAACGCCGCAGTCGCAGCCGGGGCTGCTACCCATACCGTATGGAGAGTACCAACCGCCACAACCGAGCGGCGGCTACGGCCTCCCCATGGCATCTCCGTCGCCCTCGCCGGCCCTCCCGCCGGTGCCCTGGGACCCGGTGCTCCTCCCTGCACTGCATGCCGCTCCTACGCCGAATAACTACACTGGAGGTGGTGATTGGTACATGAACACCGGTGGTACGGCTCACATGTTTGCTCATCCTGGTAACCTTGACTCCTTCACTCCTGTCTCCACCGACCGCCACATCATTGTTGGCGACGGTTCCACACTTCCTATCACACACATTGGGCACACTTATTTTCCTTCTAGTTCTACTCCATTATTTTTGTCTAACATACTTGTGTCACCCCATCTTATTAAGAATCTCATTTCTGTTCGTTGTCTCACTCGTGAAAATCATGTTACTGTTGAATTTGACGAGCTTGGTTTTTGTGTCAAAGATGCTCGAACCAGGATGGTACTTCACCGATGTGACAGCCCTGACAAGCTCTATCCGGTGCACTCGCTTTCATCCACCACCACCACACTGGTTGCTCTCTCCGCTGGAGTCGATCTCTGGCATGCTCGCTTGGGTCATCCCAACCCCGTCACACTTCGTCATATTCTTAGGAGTTTCAGTTTCAGTTGCAATAAGGTCGAGGATCACACTTGTCATGCCTGTCGAGTCGGCAAACATGTTCGTCTGCCGTTTAATAATTCCACCACCATTGCTTATTTTCCTTTTCATTTGATTCATAGCGATGTGTGGACTTCTCCGGTTCCCAGTAACTCGGGCTATTTATATTATCTGGTCATTCTTGATGATTATTCTCATTATGTGTGGACTTTTCCTTTGGGCAGAAAGTCGGATGCACTCTCTACCTTGACGGCTTTTTACTCCTATGTCCGCACACAATTTGGGTGTCCCATCCTTGCGCTTCAGACGGACAATGGAAAAGAGTTCGACAACCTGGCTTTCTACACCTTTTTGTCGCATCACGGTACAGTTTTCCGCCTCACTTGCCCGTACACTTCACAGCAGAACGGTCGAGCCAAACGCGTCCTTCGCACTCCGAATGACTCCGTTCGCACGCTCCTGTTTCATGCCAACATGTCGCCGCGTTTCTTGCCGAACGCACTCGCCATTGCATCACTTCTTCTTAACATTAGACCCTGCCGCCCACGGTGGAACTACGCACCTCACCATCTTCTCTTTGGTACGCCCCCGTCTTATGACGACTTGCATATTTTTGGGTGCCTTTGCTATCCCAGCACTGCCGACACTACTTCTCACAAGCTTGCACCTCGATCTGTCACTTGCATCTTCATCGGCTACCCCTCTAACTCCAAGGGATATCAGTGCTATGATCCCGTCTCCCACCGTGTGTTCACTTCCCAGCATGTTTACTTTGATGATCATGTGTTTCCGTTTCACCAGGTACCCCCAGCTGTTCCTCCCGCCACCAGTGACGCGGGCTCCTCGATGCCTCTCCCAAGGCGCTCGCGCGCCTCTCTTGTCCCTCCCCTGGCTTTGAGGCGCGCCCCCCGCATGTGGCGCCTCCTACAGCCACGACGCTGGCGCCACTGGCGCCCCCGATTTTGGCGCCCCCCCCGGTGCCCGTGACCCCCGCGGCTTCCCCAGCGCCCGCAGCCCCCACGGCGCCCCTATTGCCCGCGCCCTCCTGGCGCCTGTGGCCGGTCCGGTCACCCACGCCCATACGGGCATTTTTCGCCCGAGCTCGCGCTATGCCTCGGATGACTACGTCCATGCGGCGTCCACCTCTGAGCCGTCGCCAGTGCCGTCCTCCGTTCGAGCCGCTCTTCATGACCCTCTCTGGATGGCTGCGATGCAAGAGGAGTTTGACGCCCTGTTGCACAACCGGACATGGCAGCTTGTTCCCCATCCCCGGCACGCCAACATGATTACCGGGAAGTGGGTCTTTAAACACAAGCTCCATCCTGATGGTACCCTTGATCGCTACAAAGCACACTGGGTCGTTCGTGGCTTCCGACAGCGTGCTGGCATCGACTTCACCGACACCTTTGCTCCGGTCATCAAGCCCGGCACGATATGCACAGTTCTCCACCTTGCGGTCTCCCGTGCTTGGCCGGTGCACCAGATGGACGTCTCTAAAGCCTTCCTCCATGGTCACCTCAAGGAGCAGGTCTTCTGCCAGCAGCCCACCGGGTTTGTTGACCCGGCGCTTCCCGACCACATGTGTCTGCTTTCGCGGTCCTTGTACGGACTCAAGCAGGCTCCACGCGCTTGGTACCAGTGCATCGCGGCGTTTCTCCACCAGCTTGGGTTCCACTCTACCCGCTCGGATGCCTCACTCTTCGTCTATCATCAGGGCTCCGACACGGCCTACTTGCTGCTCTATGTCGATGACATCATCCTGACGGCATGTACGACTGGTCTCCTCAGTCAGCTCACGGCTCGTCTTTGCACTGAGTTTGCCATCAAGGACTTGGGTCCTTTGCACTACTTCCTCAGTGTCGAGGTGGTGCGTGTCCCGATGGCTTCTTCCTTCATCAGCGGAAGTGCGCTCATGAGCTCCTGGAGCGCGCCGGCATGCTTAACTGCAAGCCCGCCGCTACGCCTGTTTATATGAAGGCCAAGCTTTCTGCCACGGATGGTTCTCCTGCTTCGGATGCTGCTTTCTATCGGTCTATCGTTGGTGCTCTTCAGTACCTTACTCTGACTCGACCGAAGATCCAGTATGCCGTGCAGCAGGTGTGTCTTCATATGCATGCTCCTCGAGACGTTCACTGGGCTGCGGTCAAGGGGATTCTCCGCTATGTCTGTGGCACTATGGATCTTGGCATCACGCTTCATGCCTCCACCGACACCGCCCTCACCGCCTACTCCGATGCAGACTGGGCGGGCTGCCCTGACACTCGTCGCTCCACCTCGGGCTATTGTGTCTACCTTGGACCCTCACTTATCTCGTGGTTGTCCAAGCGGCAGCCTACGGTGTCTCATTCCAGTGCTGAGGCTAAGTATCGCGCGGTGGCCAACGCCGTCGCCGAGTGTTCATGGCTTCGCCAGCTGCTTCAGGAGCTTTCTTGCCCTGTTGACCGTGCCACAGTGGTCTACTGCGACAACGTCTCGGCGGTCTACCTCTCTGCTAACCTGGTGCATCATCGACAGACCAAGCATATTGAGTTGGATATTCATTTTGTTCGGGAACAGGTGGCCCTTGGCCATATTCGTGTTTTACATGTCCCTACTTCCCAACAATTTGTAGATATCATGACCAAGCACTTGCCTACGGCGTCATTTGAGGAGTTCTGGTCCAGTCTTTGCGTCAGCCGCGGTGCTGCTTCGACTGCGGGGGGTGTTGAGTATATGTGTTATGTGCATATTGTGTATTGGGCCCGCCTCCTAGTTCCCTGTATAGTTGAGGTCTGTGGCCCACCTTTGTACATCATATATATGTGCCTATGCACGAAGAGCAATACATCGTGCAATCATAATCTTACATGGGGTGGTAAGAAAAATTGACTTACTGGCACAATCGATGTTTCCTCCATACATCGATAGCCAATCCATACCCAGAGTCACATCCAAACCTTGAGATTCCAAAATGATTAAATCCGAGGGGAAAACATGCCTACCTATACTCAATGGCACTTGAAAACATCCTTGACTGGCCATATACTCCACTCCTGGTGAGCTTACTAGAATAGGTGTTCTAAGAACCTTGGTGGGCAGTTTATACTTATCCACAAATCCCCTTGATATGTATGAATGCGATGCACCAGTATTAAAAAGAACGATTGCAGTAAATGACTTAACCAAAAACTTACCTATTACTGCATCTGGCTGGGCTTCAACCTCCTCCACATTAATGTGGTTCACCTGTCCCCTGTTGAAAGGGTTCGGCTTCTTCCTAGAGCTTCCATTGCCATTTCCATTCTTAGCTTCAGCACATTCATTGGCATAATGTCCAGTCTTCTGACACTTGTAGCAAGTGACTTGGCTCAGATCCCTCTTGGCTGGGGTAGATGGGTTGGTACGGTTCTGGCCGTTGCTTCCTCCATTCCCGTTACCATTCTTGGGGCCACTATGATTGTGTGAGCTCCCTCCTCCATGGGTATGCTGAAAATGTCCTCCCAAATTCGGGGTAAAACGGGGCTTCTGCTAAGCTCCGGAATTGTACTCCCTTGTCCATACTTCCTCTTGCGGTTGTCAATCTGCTACTACTTCCCTTCAATCATGAGAGCACGATCTACCAACTCCTGGTAGTTGTTGAAAGTTGCTACCATCAACTGCATGCTCAGCTCATCATTCAGTCCTTCCAGAAACTTCTCCTGCTTAGCTGCATCCGTAGCAACGTCATCTGGGGCATAACGTGCTAGCTTACTAAAGTCATCCACGTACTAGCCAACAGTACGTCCTCCTTGGCGCAAGTTGCGAAACTCACGCTTCTTCATGGCCATAGCTCCTGCTGAAACATGGGCAGTACGAAAAGCCTGCTAAAACTGGTCCCATGTGACAGTGTCGATAGGATAAGTGGTTGTGAAATTCTCCCACCATGATGCTGCGGGTCCATCAAGCTGATGTGCGGCAAAACGCACCTTTTCCGCATCTGTGCATCCTGCAGTGGTCTGCTCCCTTCCTGTCTTGCAGAGCCAATCATCTGCAACTATCGGCTCGGTGCTACTGGAGAACACCAGCGGATTCAGTCCAAGGAAACGGGTTAAGTGATCAACAGGTGGTGGTGGTGGGTTGTTGTTGTTGTTGTTGTTGTTGTTGTTGTTGTTGTTGTTCCCCTGATTCTGATTCTGGACTAGAAGTTGCATCAATGCATTCTTCTGCTGGATCAACTGAGTGAGCCCCGGTGGGAAAGCAAATCCATTGTCACGTCTCGGAGGCATTTGAGGGCTTAGAAAGGATGAGAATACAGAATAGAATGAGGTCTAGAGAGAAAACACTACCCATATGCACATGAGACAAAAGCAAACAATATCACTTCATTCAATTCAAACAAGGGCATACAATAGTCTAACTATCGTTACAAAAGTGCTCGGACTATACTATAAACATGGGGGAAATATTACTACCGTTATGGTGGTCGACTAGAAAAACTGCTCGGTTGAAGACTCCATGATATCTGCTCCAGCTTCGTCAACATAGTTATCATCGCTATCGTCGGGGTCCGAGTCGGTGTCGTCGATGATGATGTAGTTCTCTGGAAAAGTGCAATCATCATCTTCTCCTCTAGTCGCGGGGAATCCCATGAATACCTTCAGCTTCTTCTTCAGATCATCATTCTTCTCCACGAGTGTTGCTATTTCCTCCTCATATCCATCGCGTGTAGACTTGAGTTCTTCCTCTAGTTCCTTGATCTTGGTCATAGCCTTCTTCAGATCTATCATGCCTACGCACATCTGGTTCTCCTAGCGACGAATGTGCTGGTTTAACTCCTGGATGAAAGCTGCAATTGATCTATCCTTCCTTGTGCTGATCATCTCCCATTTCTCATCTCTACACCCACAAATCTGGTAAATGGTATCTTGGAGATCCTTTTGCTAAACTTCTCCAATGCGTCACATGGTGATGTGAGCTGCCATCCTCTTTCCTAGACTCCAGGTTGGTGCATCAAAGGAAAACTCTATGGGCTCAGTGACGGGCATGAACATCCTTCCTGGAACTTGAATTTGAATCATCCAATGCTCCTCTTCTGGTAAAGTGGCGATGTACGTCCCGGTGAAACTTGGTACTCCGATGTTCAGGTACTTAGTGACTTCCTTCAAGTGGCGTCCAAAGGGTGTATCTTCCTCCGGTTGCGTGAACTTGTTCCTTGCATCCGCCATTCCTAAAAGAGTAGAAAAGATGAGCAGTCAGAAATGAGAAGAGTGAGTAGTGATCTAGGGCTTTTAGCTTAGTGGTCATGTCCTACAGTCAGCGTGTGCTCTGATACCATCTTGTAGCGACCAAACCTCAAACAGTCTGATCTCTGTGCTTTAGTGTCATCCCTGGATCAGTAATGCTGACACGCACAGTACTTGAAGGATTTATAACAGAGTAGCAATCACACACTTATTACATCGAATGTCTCAAAAGAGAACTTATTACGATAAATATGGCTTAAGGCCATCTAAAAACGATAACAGCAGAAGGCTTGGAAGATAAGCAAGTCTATCAACTCCAACAGCATCACTGAGTATAAGACCACGACCTAAGGCACCTTACTCGTCGTCTTAAAAGTCTGCAACATGAACGTTGCAGCCTGAAAATGGGTCAGCACATGGAATATGCTGGCAATGTAACACATAGAGAGTAATGAACAGAAATATGATATACTACATGCATATAAGGCTGGTGGAAAGCTCTGTGGTTACAGTTTTGCATAAAGCCAATTTTTCCCTACTGCAAAGGAATAAATTTTATTTAACTATCATGGTGGTTGTTAAACATTGAGAAGGTTCACCCAACTCAATCCCAATTAAGCTTCATCTTTAAACCCAACAAAATTAAATTAAAGTAACATGATGAGATTCACATGATAATCCAAGTACTAGATACTCAAAACGTCCATAACCGGGGACACGGCTAACCATGATTAGTTTATACATTCTGCAGAGGTTTGCGCACTTTTCCCCACAAGACTCGATCTCTTCCGTTGGAATTCTCGCACTACATGGTGTTTGAGAAAATGGATGATCGAGACTTAGCCTTTCAGAAGTGCTGGCACCTTACGATCGGGTAGACAGTTACACCTACTTTCCCCTACATCTGCTAGTCTACCACTGTAAGAGTTCACACAACTTAATCAACTATGCTAGAGCCCATAGTAGCTTGTGGCTGCACACGGAAGTTTTGCATGAATAATCTCATAATCCCTTTGAGCCTGGGTGGCGGTCCATAAAGAAAAATAGGCAATCACAGGAATCCCAGGTGCCTCAATCCACCCAGATGTGAGCTTAAGTTGCCACCTTAAATAAACCATTAAATAATCATCTCACATCTATCATGAAAACACTCACCCAATCCACGTCTACTAGCATAGCATGGCTATATAAGCAAACGTAGAAGTAACTCCCAAGGGGTTTGATAATAAAACAGGTAATAGGTACTACCTCATCTACTTCCCAAAACCCACATATTAATCAGATCCTAATCATGCAATTGTTTGAGGATTGATCTAATGCAATAAAACTGGGTAGTAAAGAGGTATGATCAAAGTGTTACTTGCCTTGCTGATGATCCGTGAAACCTAGAGATTCGAAGTAGCAAGCGATGCACTCCGGGTACTCTATCACAAACAAACAAGCATACAATAAGTACTCATCTAATGCACATGTAAAACTCAAATAAGATAACTAACCAGAAAGTTCAACTTAAGAACTCCGTTGCAAAAAGAATCAAATCAAATGAAGCAACGAAAGTCAAACGGCGAAAGAAACAAGCTTCGTTTACTAATCTGGACCTAAGTCAAATTTTATAGTAGAAAAAACTTGTTTGAGTTGGTTAAACAGAAAAAGGGTTTCGAGACGAAACTCTAGGCGCTTGAATCGCCTGATGTAGGACCTTGAAGTATGTCTAGAGGGGTGGTGATTAGACTACTTGACCAATTACAACTTAACCTTTTCCCAATTTTAGAGTTTGACAGATTTTAGCTATCTTAGGACAAGTCAAGCAATCATCACACAATTCAAGCAAGCATGCAAAGAGTATATAGGCAGTGGAAATTAAAGCATGCAACTTGCAAGAAAGTAAAGGGAAGGGTTTGGAGGATTCAAACGCAATTGGAGACACGGATGTTTTTGGCGTGGTTCCAATAGGTGGTGCTATCGTACATCCACGTTGATGGAGACTTCAACCCACGAAGGGTAACAGTTGCGCGAGTCCACGGAGGGCTCCACCCACGAAGGGTCCACGAAGAAGCAACCTTGTCTATCCCACCATGGCCGTCACCTATGAAGGACTTGCCTCACTAGCGGTAGATCTTCACGAAGTAGGCGATCTCCTTGCCCTTAGAAACTCCTTGGTTCAACTCCACAATCTTGTCGGAGGCTCCCAAGTGACACCTAGCCAATCTAGGAGATACCACTCTCCAAGAAGTAACAAATGGTGCGTTAATGATGAACTCCTTGCTCTTGTGCTTCAAATGATAGTCTCCCCAACACTCAACTCTCTCTCATAGGATTTGGATCTGGTGGAAAGAAGATTTGAGTGGAAAGCAACTTGGGGAAGGCTAGAGATCAAGATTCATATGGTAGGAATGGAATATCTTGGCCTCAACACATGAATAGGTGGTTTTCTCTCATAAATGGTAAGTTGGAAGTGTAGGTTTAGTCTGATGGCTCTCTCCACAAATGAAGAGGAGGTGGAGGGGTATATATAGCCTCCACACAAAATCTAACCATTACACACAATTTACCAAACTCGGTGGGACCGATTCAACAGACTCGGTCAGACCGATTTAGCAAACCTAGTGATCGTTAGGATTTTCGGTGGGACTGACATGCAACTCGGTAAGACCGATTCGGTTAGGGTTAGGGCATAACGTAATCTCGGTAAGACCGATTACACAAACTCGGTGAGACCTATTTTGGTAATAAGCTTTCCAGAGAGTTGGTCAGGTAAACTCGGTGGGACCGATTTGCTCTTTTCGGTGAGACCAAAATGTTACAAAAGGGAAACAAAGAGTTTACATTGCAATCTCGGTGGGACCGATCGCTCACTTCGATTAGACCGAAACGTTACAAAGCGAAACAGAGAGATTACAATCCCATCTCGATGAGACCGAGATCCCTATCGGTGGAACCGATTTGCTTAGGGTTTGTGGCAGTGGCTATGACTTTCAAACTCGGTGGCGCCAGATAGGAAGAATCGGTGTGACCGATTTTGGCTTTAGGTTTAGGTCATTTGTGGATATGAGAAAGTAGCTGAGGGTTTTGGAGCATATCACTAAGCACATGAAGCAAGAGGCTCATTAAGCAACACCTCATCCCTCCTTGATAGTATTGGCTTTTTGTATAGACTCAATGTGATCTTGGATCACTAAAATATAAAATGAAGAGTCTTGTGCTTTTGAGCTTGAGCCAATCCTTTGTCCTTAGTATTTTGGGGGATCCACTTTCATCATCCATGCCATGCCATTCATTTTGCTTTCCTGAAATAATAGTCTTGTTATAGCATTAGCTCAATGAGCTATATGGTGTTATGAATTACCAAAACCACCTAGGGATAGTTGCACTTTCAATCTCCCCCTTTTTGGTAATTGATGACAACATATAGATCAAAGCTTCGACAAATGATAATAAGATTGAAAAACATCGTCGCTTTGAGAAGTATGTGATAAGCAAGAGCTCCCCCTAAATTTGTGCATAGTTTAAGATTTGCTTTGGAATGCAAATGCTCAAGGAATTAGGCTAATGGGTTACTCTTCCATGTCACATACATCTTGGTGGAGCGCTCAAAATAATAAAGATTGAATACATGCACTCATCACCAAGCAAAGTTAATGATCACATAGGATAGATAAGATAATATCATCAAACATGCATAAGTGTAGCTTATGATCAAACACATGATCATCAATGTCTCACAAGAATAGCATAGTAACTCAAGCACTCAAAAGCAAACAAGTTTTAACCACCAAATCAAAGCAAGAGAGAACAAAAGCAACACTCTCTCTCTCTCGAAGCCTATGATCTATACATTTTTCTCCGCCTTTGGCAACAAGTTACCAAAAATTTCATAGAAAATGCATAGTGCTAGATCGACTCTCAGGCTTGATCTTCAGGTGGTGGTGTCCGGATAACTCCAAGAACGAAGGCTTCAGTTGAAGTAGATGGAGCTGGAGTTGATGCTGGAGCTGGTTGCGCTAGAGCTGTAGGAGTTGTAGCTGGTGCAGATGATGTTGCTCTATTGTCTGTCACAGGCACTGCCACTGACCTCTAGGCTCTAGGCACTCTGGCAAACACATTAGTGGTAGTCTTGCCCTGCCTCTCCTGCATGTCATCCTGTAGCTGCCTGGTAGCAGCTTTAGGCAGATTGCTAGGAGTGCTTCTGCTGCCTTCATCTGAAGTGCTAGAGGGACTAGTGCCCTCACTCATCTGAACCTACTCTTCTGACCTGTTCTGGCTGTCACTCTGGTTTGACATGCTGCAAGCACTGACTGCTGATCCTATGAAGAGTTATAGATGAGATAGAGTGGATGAGCATCACAAAATGCAGAGATTTTTGCAAAAGAATGATTCAAAAATTCAGTTTTAGTTTTCCACAGAAAGCATTTCGGATCAACCGATTTTCAACCTCGGTGATACCGAAGCAGTTTTGGAACCTAAACTGATGAACTTAGTTGGACCGAGTCATAGTTCGGTGGCACCGAGACTGCTAGGGTTTCACAAAGTCCTAAAATTGGTCGCACCGATTAGCAATTCTCGGTCAGACCGAGAGTTACTAGTGCAATGGCATAAGCCAGATCGGTGGGACTGAGTTTTTCAACTCGGTGGGTCCGAGATGGTTTCGGCGGAAACCTAACCCTAAAATTTCGAATCTCATCTATTCTACGGATTGCATTGACTGGATAGGTGTGTTTCAATCGTGGCAAGAATCAATAAGAACACAATGTGCTAGGAATCGGACGAGGATAGCACAGTGATCGATTCCATACCCTAACTTGGCGATGAACTCGCTACGGCGGCAACGGCGGGGTTGAAATCCGTTGACGGTGGCGGAGACCAGCGACAGGAGGGGCTGGCGATGAGGAGACGATCCGGAGACCTTGGAGGCAGAGCGAGCTATTGCGCGGGTGAAGGGGTTCGGAGGAATTTCCAAATTTTTGCCCGTGACTATATATAGCCCGACCCTGTCTATGTGACCGAGTGGAACAACTCGGTGGCACCGAGATACATAACTATGTACAGTTACAGCAACTCGGTGTGACCGAAAAGTTCAAATTGGTTGCACCGAGATTGAAAACTTAGATCGACTTAATGATCTCGCTGGGACCGAAATGTAGGAATTGGTCAGACCGAGAATCACAAAGAAGTTTTGGAAGTTTAAGTCTATGACGAATCGGGGACTCCGAGTGCTCCTCACACAGAGTGGTTCGAATCTGACTTGATCAAATTTTGTGATGTAGCATGAATAGAGTTTGAGACGAGAAAAGCATAGATAGCTAGAGAAGGTTCTTAGGCATTCTTGTCCATCCACTTCGCAAAAAAAAGAAAAAGAAGCCAATCAATCAAAACAACAAGTGGATGTCCTTGAATGAGTAAAATATGCACCAACATGCTCACACAATAAGATGGCAAATGAAATATGTGGCAAAACATGCACAACCAATTCTAGCATCTATCAAACAATTGGCGATGACTAGGTCATCTATATATGAGTATATTGACTTAGGAGTCAAATGAAAAACATTTGATCATAGGTCATACTCATCGTTTAAGCTCAAGTGGGGTTACCACTTTTACATAATGCATTGATGTGTTCACACCATTAGAGTTGCTTTGACTCAATTCTTAGAGTTAAGCTCCCCCTAGATGTGAGATCCCCTTTTAGAGGGATGAACTAACCTTGGGTTTTATCGATGATGACTTCATGTAGGTGTTGAAGATGTGGATGCTCAATGTTGATGTAGATCATTTGGAGCAATCCGTTGGAGTGAGTTGCACTTTCAACTTACCTACATGGGTTAGTCCCACAAGGAACAAACAAGAATATCCATAGACATAGAGTGATGCACACACATGATGATGTCCATGAAATCATTAGGTTACCTTGTCCCTTGCCTTACCAACATGAGGGTTTGTGACTCCTTGAACTAGTGCAAGATGTGGAAGTTAATTGCACTTGTTCTTGCCATAATAATATGAGTGAAGAATGTTGGCGGAGTCACCCTCAAGAACTCTGTAGTTCTTCTTCTTCGGGATCCACATCATCTTGATGGGAATCCTTGGAGTTGTAGTTGTACTTGATGAAGTACAACTTGACATAGTCTTGGGAACCCACTTGAACCAGGCCTTAGGTGCTTCTTCAAATGCATCAACTCTTCTTGAAGCTTGTCCTTGCCTTTGTTCTTGTGGTCTTGTGGTGGAAGATCATCTTGTGCTTGTGTTCCTTTGAAGGAAGTAGGATCATACTTCTCTTGTTGAGGGACAAACTTCGTCTTGGGGTATTGATCTTCTTCCCACTCAACTCCATTGGCATTGAACTTTCGTTCAAAACCAACACCTTGATTCTTCCGGTGCCTTCCTTGCTTGCGTACAATTTCCTCGAATTGCTTACTCCCGGCAAGGCTCTTGTAAACACATGTCTCTATAATTCCCTTCAATAAGCTATTTTCTTGCTCAAGTGTAACTTGGCTAAGAGAATCATTAGTGGAATCAAGAGAACTACTAGAAGCAACAATATTAGATTTGACATTATTATTGTTACTACTAGAGGAAGTATCTTTCTTGTACTTGTTACTAGACTTGACTTGAGGCATGTAAGTAGATAAGAGTAAACACTTGGCAATGTAAGAAGAACTTTTCTTACGGAGATCATCATTGATTGCTTTTAAGAACTCATGCTCTTTCTCAAGATTGAGCTTTTCAAAGCGTAACTTCTCATGAGCCCTTAAAAGTTCTCGATGATCTTCGAAGATAGTTTCATGAGCTAACTTAAGAGTATTTAGTTCTTTAGTTAGAAGCTCAATCTTCTCCTTATCACTGTCGTTCGTTTTATCTTGATTAGCATGATTAATTGACGTTTCATCATAGTATTCATCACTAGAGTTGTCAACAAGTAAATCATCATCCACAAGCAAGTCATCTTCATCACTATTGAAATCAACATACTCAGGATGTGTTACCTTTGGACCTTTGGCCATGAAGCATCTTCCAATTCCTTCATTTGGTGAATCAAATATGTCATAGGAGTTGGTTGACACAAGTGCTAGACCGTCAACACCTTCATCTTGAGTATATTCGGAGTCGGAGTGATAGCTTCTCTCGGAGTGATTGTCGGAGTCGGAGCCGGATACCCATTCACCAACATGAGCTTGATGTCTTCATTTCGTGTAGCTCCTTGATGACTTGTCCTTCCTTTCCGAATCCTTGCTTCTCCGTGAGGGTCTTCGTTCATAACGATCATCTCTACTCCTCCTCTCTCTCGGTGGTGATTCTTCTCTTTTGCCTCTTCTTTTTGGAGAATCTTCTCTTCTTTTGTAGGGCGCTGTACACTCATTGGAATAGTGTCCGGGTCTCCCACAATTGTAGAAATTTCGCTCTCGACTAGAAGATCTCTTGTCATTGTAAGACCTTGACTTGGAGCTTCTTTATTTGCTTCTACTCTTGTAGAATATGTTGAAGTTCTTCACCATTAAACTCAATTCTTCATTGAAGGTTTGTTTCTCACTTGATGATGTGGGGGCTTCACTTGAGGCTTTGTAAGCACCACTTGACTTGTTGTGAAGTTCCTCCTTATCCTTGAGTGACATCTCATGAGCAACAATTCTTCCAATGACTTCCGTTGGCTTGAGATCTTTGTAGTTTGGCATCATTTGGATCAATGTGCACACGGTATCATACTTTCCATCCAATGATCTTAGGATCTTCTTGATGATGAATATGTCGGTCATTTCTTCACTCCCTAAGCCGGCAATCTCATTTGTGATAAGAGCAAGCCTAGAGTACATTTCAGCGACGCCTTCACCATCCTTCATTTTGAACTTGTCAAGCTGACTTTGGAGCATATCCAACTTGGATTCCTTGACGGAGTCAGTACCTTCATGCATATCAATCAAAGTATCCCAAATTTCCTTTGCATTCTCAAGACGGCTGATTTTGTTGAATTCTTCGGGGCACAATCCATTGAAGATGATATCACAAGCTTCAGCGTTGTATTGCAGCATCTTCAATTCTTCTGCATTAGCTTCATGGTTCGGCTCTCTCCCATCAAAGAATTTACCTTGCAAGACAATACAATTAATTTCCCAAATGGCGGGGTTATGTCCGAGAATATGCATTTTCATCTTATGCTTCCAACTAGCAAAATTAGTACCATCAAAGTAAGGACCTCTACGGTGATAATTTCCCTCGCTAGACACCATACTCTCCTATGTTGTGAAACCAAGGCTATGACCACCAAAAGCTATGGAAATCAAAGAAAATGGAGACCAAAGCTCTGATACCACTTGTAGCACCTTGAAGTATGTCTTGAGGGGGTGATTAGACTACTTGACCAATTAAAAACATAATCTTTCCCCAATTTTAGAGTTTGATAGATTTTAGCTATCTTAGGACAAGTCAAGCAATCATCACGCAATTCAAGCAAGCATGCAAAGAGTATATAGGCAGCGGAAATTAAAGCATGCAACTTGCAAGAAAGTAAAGGGAAGGGTTTGGAGGATTCAAACACAATTGGAGACACGGATGTTTTTGGCGTGGTTCCGATAGGTGCTGCTGTCGTACATCCACGTTGATGGAGACTTCAACCCACGAAGGGTAATGGTTGCGCGAGTCCACGGAGGGCTCCACCCACGAAGGGTCCACGAAGAAGCAACCTTGTCTATCCCACCATGGACGTCACGCACGAAGGTCTTGCCTCACTAGCGGTAGATCTTCACAAAGTAGGCGATCTCCTTGCCCTTACAAACTCCTTGGTTCAACTCCACAATCTTGTCGGAGGCTCCCAAGTGACACCTAGCCAATCTAGGAGACACCACTCTCCAAGAAGTAACAAATGGTGCGTTGATGATGAACTCCTAGCTCTTGTGCTTCAAATGATAGTCTCCCCAACACTCAACTCTCCCTCATAGGATTTGGATCTAGTGGAAAGAAGATTTGAGTGGAAAGCAACTTGGGGAAGGCTAGAGAACAAGATTCATATGGTAGGAATGGAATATCTTGGCCTCCACACATGAGTAGGTGGTTCTCTCTCAAAAATGGTAAGTTGGAAGTGTAGGTTTAGTCTGATGGCTCTCTCCACAAATGAAGAGGAGGTGGAGGGGTATATATAGCCTCCACACAAAATCTAACCGTTACACATAATTTACCAAACTCGGTGGGACCGATTCAACAGCCTCGGTCAGACCGATTTAGCAAACCTAGTGACCGTTAGGATTTTCGGTGGGACTGACATGCAACTCGGTAAGATCGATTCGGTTAGGGTTAGGGCATAACCTAATCTCAGTAAGACCGATTACACAAACTCGGTGAGACCGATTTTGCTAATAAGCTTTCCAGAGAGTTGGTCAGGTAAACTCAGTGGGACCGATTTGCTCTTTTCGGTGAGATTGAAATGTTACAAAAGGGAAACAGAGAGTTTACATTGCAATCTCGGTGGGACCGATCGCTCACTTCGGTTAGACTGAAACGTTACGAAGGGAAACAGAGAGATTACAATCCCATCTCGGTGAGACCGAGATCCCTATCTGTAGAACCGATTTGCTTAGGGTTTGTGGCAGTGGCTATGACTTTCAAACTCGGTGGCGCCGGATAAGAAGAATCGGTGTGACCGATTTTGGCTTTAGGTTTAGGTCATTTGTGGATATGAGAAAGTAGCTGAGGGTTTTGGAGCATATCACTAAGCACATGAAGCAAGAGGCTCATTAAGCAACACCTCATCCCTCCTTGATAGTATTGGCTTTTCCTATAGACTCAATGTGATCTTGGATCACTAAAATATAAAATGAAGAGTCTTGAGCTTTTGAGCTTGAGCCAATCCTTTGTCCTTAGTATTTTGAGGGATCCACTTTCATCATCCATGCCATGCCATTCATTGAGCTTTCCTGAAATAGTAGTCTTGGAATAGCATTAGCTCAATGAGCTATATGTTGTTATGAATTACCAAAACCACCTAGGGATACTTGCACTTTCACCTGATTCCGATAAATGAGCGAAAAGATAAACTAAAACGAAAATTGGATTAGAAATGGCGATCTGGAATAATCGCAGAAAATCCGAGAAAAAGAAAAACTAACGAACAGTCTGATGAACGGACATTCGTTGACTGCAACAAAACGGTGAACTCATCCGTTAAAATGAACGAACGCTCGCTAAATAAATAAACCGGAAAAAAGATAAAAAAACGATCTAGAGAAAAAAAATATGAAAACCTAGGGTTTTCAAAAAAACGGAATTGGTTTTCTTGAGAAAATCGGGGCGGTGGGCGGCTACCTCGGCTCGGGGCTCAGGCGGGGCTCCGGTGAGGCGGCGGGGCTCCATGCGGCGGCGGGAGGCGGTGGCTATGGCGGCGAACAGCGGCGGCAGCGACTACGACGGCGGCGCGAAACGGCGGCGATGGGAGGCGAGGCGGGTCGGGTGGCGGGGTGGGGTGGGGCGTCCGGCTTGGGGAAGGGGGCGCCGGGTCGGGGTCAGCCTTGGGAGGCGTGCCCCAGCCGGACTCGGCGGCGGCGGTGGGTTGGACTCCCGCGGGGAAAGGCGGCGTGGGCCTAGCCTGGCTCGGCTGGGCCTTCGGCCCAATCGGGCGCGGAACTTTTTTTTATAAATAAATTCCGCCGAAACTAAGAAAAATTCTAGAAAATAAAATAAAATTCTAAAAATGCCAAAATAAATTTTCACCGTCTAAATAAAATATTTAGAACAAGATGAACATTTCCTTGGCCCTAATATGCAGTTTTGAAAAACGTGCAATTTTCCTAAATTCAAATAAAATGGCGAAAAACTCCGAAATAAAAACTTATTTGATTTTATTATTAAATCCTCGATATTTCTTTATTTTGGAAAAGTCATTTTATTCCCTCTCTCATATTTTTATAATAGAAATAATTGAAGATAAAACAAATAAAATCAAATGATCCTATTTTCAAAATTTGAGAAAACTCAAATATGAAAATAACGAAATTCCCAACTCTCTCTGTGGGTCCTTGAGTTGCGTAAAAATTCTAGGATCGAGCCAAAATGCAATAAAATATGATATGCAATAATGATCTAATGTATAACATTCCAAATTGAAAATTTGGGATGTTATAGGCAAGTTCTTCGTGGGCGATGGCCATGGTGGGATAGGCAAGGTTGCTTCTTCATGGACCCTTCATGGGTGGAGCCCTCCGTGGACTCGCGCAACTGTAACCCTTCGTGGGTTGAAGTCTCCACCAACGTGGATGTACGATAGCACCACCTATCGGAACCACGCCAAACATCTCCGTTTCTCCAATTGCATTTGCACACTCCAATCCCATCCCTTTACTTTCTTGCAAGTTGCATGCTTTACTTTTCGCTGCTCATATACTCTTTCTATGCTTACTTGAGTTGTATTGTGAATGTTTGAAATTGTGCTAGTTTCCAACCTCAACTTTAAAAGCTTAAAAACAACTACATTTACTTGTTGTGGGTCTAATCATCCCCCCCCCCTCTAGACACCTCTTCTCAATCCTTTCACCTATATGCAGGTACATATGTGCAATAACTTAAGGATATGAAACACAAGAGATAGATATATAAGACGAAGGTTCATTCAAGATACTTACAGCCAGAGCCGGGTTAAGCGTGCAGAAAGGGTTCAATCCCACTTTATGACAATTCTGTAGAGGCTCTCCAAGCAATGACTTAACCATATCAGTGATCTCCTTATCAGTCAAGGATGTCTGGTTATAACGCTGTGGATCTATCTTATCACCATTGTATTCACATATTATGCCGCTGCGCCGGCTCAATGGCAAAATTGTCCAAGAGACCCAACAGCGGACCAGATCAACTCCAAATAAGCCGTTGGCTACCAGGGCCCTTATCTTTAAAAAAGTAGACGAATATTTAGCCTGTTCCGCACCAGTAATACGATCTAGGAGTTCACGGCTAGGGCTGAGCCGAAAAGGGCTGAAACTCGGCAGGGGATTCTCACCAGCTGGAGAGGTATCTTGACAGTAGAACCAAGAATATTTCCAATCTTTGGGGTGACTAGGTAGTGTGGCTGGAGGGAAAATGACGTCTCTTCGCCTCTGAATGGAAATCCCACCGCGCTCAAGACTAGGCCCGTCTGTCATCTCAGTTTGGTGGTTGAGATAAAAATATTCTGCGAATAGATCAACATCAGGCTCTTCTTGAAGGTATGCTTCGCAGAAAACTTGAAAGTTGCATCTGTTGGAGACGGAATTGGGGCCAATGTCTTGAAGATGAAAGTTGTAAAAATGTAGAACATGCCGGAAGAACTTTGACCTGGGTGGTGAGAAGCCATGGAGGAGGTGATCCGAAAAGACAATAACTTCACCTTCTCACGGTTGAGGAATAGTTTCAGGGCCGGGAACCCGGCAATGAATAGCCTCTTTGGATGGTAAAACTCCCATGTCTACATACTCACTTAATGATAGCTCGAAGACTCTGGTAGCAGCCTAGTTGCAAGAAGTGGGAGCCCAAGTCATTGTTGGCGGGTAAAAGTTACGGCTGAGGGAGTTTAGGATTAAGGGGTCCTCGGACAGCCGGACTATATACTTTAGTCGGACTGTTGGACTATGAAGATAGAAGATTGAAGACTTCGTCCTGTTTCCGGATGGGACTCTCCTTTGCGTTGAAGGCAAGCTTGGCAATTCATATATGTAGATCTCCTTCTCTGTAACCGACTCTGTGTAACCCTAGCCCCCTTTGGTGTCTATATAAACCGGAGGGTTTAGTCCGTAGGACAACAATGATCATAATCATAGGCTAGCTTCTAGGGTTTAGCCTCTACAATCTCATGGTAGATCAACTTTTGTAATACTCATATCATCAAGATCAATCAAGCAGGAAGTAGGGTACTACCTCCATCGAGAGGGCCCGAACCTGGGTAAACATCGTGTCCCTCGCCTCCTGTTACCATTAGCCTTAGACGCATAGTTCGGGACCCCCTACCCGAGATCCGTCGGTTTTGACAACGACATTGGTGCTTTCATTGAGAGTTCCACTGTGTCGTCACGATAAGGCTCGATGGCTCGCCTTGTTGTCAAGGACAACATCACCTCTGGAGGAGCCCTAGCTGTAGGCCAGACTCTCCGGCTGGGCGGCTTCGTCACGACCGCCCGTTTGGCTGCCACGCCGACGATGACTTCTCAGGTGATCAAGAACAACCTACACGTCAACTCGGAATTCACCGAGCAGATGGATCCAATGGAGCTCTCCTCCCTGATCGAGCTCTTGGATCGCATCGCCGCCCTGGGAGTCGCTACGAACTATGATCGGATTGGGCTTAAACCCGACCAAAGGGATATTAACTCTCCGCCGGTCACCCATCAGATAGCGGTGGTGGAGGAACAAAACAGTGATTCTTCCTCTATTTTGAGGACAAACTATGTCCGGATTTCCAAGCTCTCTGAGTCGGATACCCATCTACGGGAGGACATGGCCCAGGCTCCGAACTTAGAATTGGGCAACGGACCACAAATATTGGGCAACATCCCGGAGTCCAAGCTGCCAAGCTCGGGAGCTCCTTTGCCCCTGGGTCTCAGATCGGGTCAGGATTTGGACTTAAATCTACCCACCCACCTAGACACAAGTGATCTTTCCCACATTAGACAAGAGCCCCAAGAGATAGTACATCACTTCTGGGCCAGATTCCTCCTTGTAATGAGCAAGGTTAAGGACTATCGCGAGGAAGACGCAATCTCATTCTTTTGCAAAAATTGCATGGACAAGGGAACTCTCAACGCCATAAGTCGCTGTGACATAACACACTTCGCCGAACTTGGCAGCCATAGTACAGAAGTACTGTGCAATGGAAAGCGCCTGGAAAACCCAAACAAAATTCTGGGACCCTCCGGCTCTCATTAAACCCCTTGTCCGAACTAAAAGGGTGCGCTCTCGCAAGTCACCCAATCCAATTACAAAGAAGCCAAAGCCCTCTACAAGGCGTGGAACTGTATTGGACGGATGGCTCAACAGGCCATGCAAAATTCACAGCACACCGGACATCATACCAACACACAGCCTTAGAGCATGTTGGTTACTCCGGCAGGTGGCCAAGAGCGGCGAGGACCTCCTCATCAACAATACCGCAGAGCACTATCCTGCAGAGAATAACAATACAGTACTGATAGACTTCAAGACTTTCGCCTCAAACAATAGGCATAAGCGAGCACTCTGCAGTCTCGCCGAAGTCTGCCACGTTGCGGCAATAAATCCGTGGAACGACACGGCCATAACCTTCAATGCCAGTGACGAACCTCAATTCCGAACAGTCCGAGCACCAGCCGCTTTGGTCCTTAGTCCAATTGTGGACGGCTTCCGGCTTACTAAAGTGCTCATGGACGGTGGCAGCGGATTAAACCTCATCTACGAGGAAACTCTTAACAAAATGGAAATAGACAAGAGCCGCAATGAGCAAAGCAGCACGACCTTCAGAGGAATCATCCCTAGTCGAGAGGCACGATGTGCGGGAAAAATTACACTGGATGTGGTATTCGGCATGCCAGAGAATTATAGGTCCGAAGAAATCACATTCCAAGTGGCCCCGTTCAGTAGTGGATACCACGCCCTTTTAGGGCGGGATGCATTCACAAGCTTCCAAGCTATACCCCATTATGGGTACATGAAGCTCAAGATGCCAGGGCCCAATGGAATCATCACTCTAGCAAGTGATCTGGACATAGCACTCCGCGCTGAAAATAAAACCGCCGCACTAGCCCTGGAGGCATTATCCAAAGCTCTCGCATCCGAAGAATTAACTGCGCTACGATCCACAGTGGACAGGGACGACGTGATACTCGACAAACGACCCAAGTCCACCTCTTTCAAACCAGCAGGCGAAATAGTCAAATTCCAGGTCCACCCAATGGACCCTACAAAAACAGCATCGATCGGGGTACAGCTGAACCCCACAATAGATGCCGCACTACGAGAGTTCTTGCACGAGAATTGGGACATCTTCACCTGGCATCCTTCAGACATGCCAGGTATCCCACGCAGGCTGGCCGAGCATAGCCTAAACATACTAAAGGGATACAAGCCGGTCAAGCAGACTCTTCGACGCTTTTCAGAACCCAAGCAACAAGCCATGGGAGAAGAGCTAGCCAAGCTACTCGAGGCCGGATTCATCAGAGAAATAAAACATCCGGACTGGCTAGCAAACCTGGTGATGGTACCAAAGAAGGACAATTACTGGCGCCTATGCGTCGATTTCAAGGACCTCAATAAGGCTTACCCTAAGGATCCCTTCCCCCTCCCCCGCATCGATCAAATCATCGACGCTACCATAGGACATGACTCATTGTGTTTCCTCGACGCCTACTCCGGATACCATCAAATCAAGATGGCGGAGTCCGATCAAGCCGTAATGGCATTCATTACTCCATACGGCCCCTTCTGTTTTAACACCATGCCTTTCGGGCTCAAAAACGCTGGTGCAACCTATCAACGCATGATTCAGACATGCCTGGAAACACAAATCGGCAAAACAGTGGAGGCATACGTAGATGATGTGCTCATCAAAACCAGACACATCAAATCTCTAATAGACGACTTGAGGCTTACGTTCGACAATCTCTGAACATATGACATCAAGCTCAATCCGGAAAAATGTGTTTTCGGCATACCTGCCGGAAAGCTGTTGGGCTTTATCATTTCCAATAGAGGAATTGAAGCAAATCCGGCTAAAATCCGAGCTCTGTTACAGTTGGCTACCCCAACAGACCTCAAGCAAATCCAGAAATTAACTGGATGCATGACTGCTTTAAGCCGCTTTATCTCTCGATTAGGAGAAAAGGCATTACCTCTGTATCGCCTAGTTCCATGCACCGAACACTTCGAGTGGACGGATGCGGCTATGGCCGGAATGGAGGAAATAAAAGCCCTCTTGGCCACCAATCCAATCCTGGCCGCACCAAATATCGGCGAACCTATGCTGTTATATATAGCTGCAACACACCAGGTTGTAAGCGCAGTGCTCATCGTCGAACGAGAGACAGACGGACATAAGTTCCCGCTCCAAAAGCTGGTATACTATGTATCCACTGTCCTCACTCCATGCAAGTCACGGTACCCACATTATCAAAAGATAGCATACGCGGTCTTCATGACATCCCGAAAACTACGACACTACTTTCAAGAGTGTTCAATCACGGTGGCCTCCGAAGTACCACCCAATGACATAATAAATAACCGCGATGCCTCGGACCGGATTGCTAAATGGGCTATCGGGCTCCTCCCGTTCGACATAACATATAAACCATGGTGAGCCATTAAGTCGCAAGTACTGGCTGACTTTGTCGCCAAATGGACAGAAGCCGAACTCCCTAAAGAGTACGGCGCGTACTCCAATTGGATCATGCACTTTGACGGCTCTAAGATGCTGGCTGGTCTAGGGGCAGGCGTTGTCCTGACATCCCCCACCGGAGATACAGTCCAATACGTACTCCAAATACTATACACAGATTCCAACAATGCAGCCGAATATGAGGCCCTGTTGCATGGTCTTCGGATGGCAGTCTCCATGGGAATTCAATGCCTAGAAGTGCGTGGGGATTCAAACCTCACAATATCCCAAATAAATGGAGACTTTGACGCCAAGGACCCAAAAATGGCGGCCTGCCATAATGCCATCCTCAAAATGTCCGCTCGGTTCGAGGGGCTTGAATTCCACCATGTGGTCCGAGAAAACAATCAAGCGGCGGATATCCTCGCCCGCATCGGTGCTAAGCGCGAACCCGTCCCACCTAATATCTTTTTGGAAAGGCTGTTCAAGCCATCCGTGGTGTGGGAAGGGGAGACCGGCAATACCAGCCCGGATCCAAACACAACCCCAAATCCCGAGCTGTCTGACATAATCGGAGGCTCCGCCACTGAAATAACACCTTCGGCCCACGTGATTATGGTTGTCATCGCCCCGTGGGCTGAACCCTTCTTAGCCTACCTAAATAGGCAAGAACTCCCTGAGGACCAAAATGAGGCATGTTGCATTGTGCGGCGCTCTAAAGCCAATAAAGTCCACAAGGGAGAGCTTTATAAGAAAACCGCGACTAGAGTGCTCCAAAGGTGCATCTCCGAAGAGGAAGGGCGGCAGCTCTTGGCTGAAATTCATGCTGGACTCGGCGGCCACCATGCCGCAGCTCGGGCACTCGTAAGCAAGGCCTTCCGTATAGGTTTCTACTGGCCGACAGCCCGCGCAGATGCACAGGACCTTGTCCAACATTGCATCGGTTGCTAGCTTTTTGCAAATAAAAGCCATATGCCACCTACCGCTCTCCAAAAAATCCCCATAACTTGGCCCTTTGCGGTCTGGGGGCTCGATATGGTTGGACCCCTTAAAGGAGGAAGCCATAAGAAGAAATACTTGTTGGTCATGGTGGATAAATTCACCAAATGGATAGAAGCCAAACCAGTTAAAACGACCGAGTCCAGTCTAGTGATAGGCTTCATATCCGGGGTCGTACACCGTTACGGTGTCCCCCACAACATCATCACTGATAATGGCTCAAACTTCACAGCTGACGAGGTGAAAACTTGGTGCGGCAAAATGGGCATAAAGCTCGATTATGCCTCCGTTTATCACCCTCAAACAAACGGTCAAGTCGAACGAGCAAATGGTCTTATTATGAGCGGCATCAATCCTAGACTAGTGCGATTCTTGAAGGAATCAGATATGCACTGGGTCGAGGAGCTCGACTCCGTACTATGGGGGCTACGGACCACGCCAAATCGCACAACCGCA
This sequence comes from Triticum dicoccoides, assembly GCF_002162155.2. Taxonomy (NCBI): domain Eukaryota; kingdom Viridiplantae; phylum Streptophyta; class Magnoliopsida; order Poales; family Poaceae; genus Triticum; species Triticum dicoccoides. The sequence continues at coordinate 139,226,640 of NC_041389.1, forward strand.
TACACACCATTTTTTATGGTGTATGGCGCAGAGGCAGTGCTACCCTGCGATATCATCCATGACTCACCTCGAGTGCGCATGTACGAAGAAAGAAAAGCCGAGCTGGATCGGCAGGACAGCTTAGATGCCTTGGAGGAGGAGCGCGACATCGCAAAGGCCCATTCCACATTCTATCAACAGCAGGCTCGAAGGTATCAAAGCAGAGAAGTACGAGCCAAAACTTATAATGTTGGCGAACTCGTTCTACGCCTACCGGAGAAGAAAAAGGACAAGCTCAAGCCCAAGTGGGAGGGTCCCTTCATCATTGATAAAGTTCTCACCGGAGGAGCGTACCGTCTACGTGATGTATCAGATAATCGACTCGAGCTGAACCCATGGAACACGGCTAGACTCCGAAGATTCTACGCCTAGTGCTGAACTTTGTGTTCGTCTCCTTACCTCTGCCTTTCTTTTTTAAGTTACATCCTCTTTCTTTCTTTTTTTATAGCCTTAAAAGCTTCAAGTATGCTTTGATCGCACACTCCTGCCACGCTATGCGCACCCAATATACCTGGGGGGCTTCTTATACAGAAGGTTAATATAATTATCTTCCGGGCTTTATGCCCACCACATATGTGTCACTTCTCCATATGTGCCTTTTTCACCATTATATGCATCGATATAACTTAAGTTTTGGCCAAGCTAGCTTGCCTGGCTCTTGTGTTTATGCACTACGTTCCCGTTAATTCAGCTAGGGCATAAGGGGAGCACCTCTGTGATTGTTACTGCCAGGTCATCCGGATGTGTACCTCAGACTGGGTGAAGCCTAAAGCTAGCATTCTTCTATACCATCCAACAGGCTCTCTAGCCTACAATCCTGTTGGGAATACTTTGCAGATAATGCTACCTGGTCATATACCAGACTAACAGGGATATCTTTCCCATCTGACCCTACAGGTCCTACCTCGGCCATATGGTTCGGGTTAGCCTTGGTGTATCGCGTCTTTACCATGGCCCAGGCTTCCCTTGCACCTTGTCGGCAGGCCGATATCTTCCATAATTGGAAGCGCCGCCATGCTCCCTTGAGCATCTCGACAAGCTCTCCCATGCCTCCGGGCAGGGATGTGGACGGCCACAAGGCCTGGGCAATACCCTACATCACCTGCCGAATTTGTTCGTGCAGTTGTGAGAGCTCTTGCAGAAGATCGCCTGCAGATCTGGGCATCTCCTCTTCAGGACGACCTATCAGTATACCTATAGACATAATTCTGTTATCCCGCTTCTTCGCCGAACCTTATAAAGGTTCGTTTGAGCACTTACTAAAAATGCCGCGTCGAAGCCTCTTATTCTCCTTCACGGAGTCAGCAAGCTGGGCCCGAACATCTTTTAATTCCACGTCCAGCTGGCTCTTCGCGTCCTGGAGATCAATCTTCTCCCATATAACCTTCGTAAGCACGCGCTCGCCAGTCTTTAGCTATCGTTGAGCATGTTGTTCATCCTCCAATACGATCTCCGGATTACCTCCGGGATTGTCTGCAGAATCTATTGTTAGATTTGCATGCATGCCGAATACTAACTGGTATATGTCAAAACATTATTTTCGATCAAGACAAGTATTACCAGATGAGGCCTTCTTGGACTCCTCCATTCCGGCGACTGCGGCCCGTAGTTGGGCTTTGCACTCCTCCAGCTCTTTAGACAGTTGGGTATTCTTCTCTGTAAGAACCTATGCATATAATTGATCCTTAAATCAATTGTGCCAACCGTTTCAAGTCTCAGGGGCTACTGATATACATACTTATCAAATTTTCTTACCCGTATATCCTTTACGTACTGGTCTGTGGCTCTGGCGAGGCCATCTTGAGCAGCTCAGATGTACGTGTCTCTTGAGTTGAAGGCATTTAATGCCTCTTCAAAGAAGTTAGGGTCGCGTAGTGTGGCCCGTCGGCGCCTATGATTCATGGCACTCTCCACTTTGGAGTTTGTAGCAGATAATCTATCTGCATCCTCTGTAGGAGGATCGTCCGGTGTTACCCCCACGTTGACCTCCGCCCTTGAGTCCGGCCTCGGAGTCCGGCTGGTGGAGGCGTGGCCGGCAGGTTCTCCGGATATAGTCCGGCGAGCGCTTTTTGTGCCAGGAAACAATGGACATTGTTATATTTTAATGACGATAATTACGTAGCAGGTTTTTAGTCATACCTTTGCAACGGTGTCTCGGTCCTGACCGCCTTCCTTTTAAGCCTACCCGGCTTCGGTGCCTCTTGTTGACGAGTCACCGCGGGTTCGACACAGCGTCCCGATGGACTTCCCTGTAAAACGCAATACATGTGCGGTGGGTAAGGCGCAAAGAGGGAATCCTTCTTGGAAGTTGGGACTCCGATTTTACTTACATGTGACACAGGGAGTAGGCCAGGATAATCAGCTATGATGGCCACCAAGGCTCCATCGCAGCTTAACTGATAAAATGTCCTGTTGACGAGCTCCACAAATATGTCTGGATCTTCTTTGAGTCCGGGGTCGAGGGCCCGGTCGGGGTCCTCTGGCTGTGGAGACGGGTTGTGGACCTCCCTCATAGCTTTTCACAGTTCCTTCTATGAATTGACAAGGTAAATATTTGTGCTAAAGAATGCGGGAAAGACTGGAATAAAAGATAGCAGCTCACCCAGCTTGGGGGGTTGTACATGGATAATCCATCCCGTGGCTTGATACGGAGGAACTCCTCTTCTTCTCCTTTGAACAAATCGGACAATATTTTCGCCAAAGCGGGTGGCATCGCCTTCTCCATTGAAGTGCCACATGGGTTTCCCCCGATACTGATGTGGTTGCACTCCCCGCATTATACATATAGACATAACCTCAATTATTGTCAGTCCTGATTTGGCCAGTGTCTTTATCCTGTCCATCAGGAAAAGGATCTCTCTGGTATCTTCCTCCTAGGGGCTTCGGGGGCGCCAGCTATGGCATTTCTTCAAAGGGGCATTTGCAAACTCAGGAAGGCCCAACCGAATAGGGTCCGGAAGAGGGACGTCCTCCATATAAAACCACTCTGAAGTCCGGTCTTCGAATGTCTTCTTCAGAGTACCGGACATGTATCCGGTTCCGGCGATGCGCCATATTTCGGCTCTGTCCACTTGATATATCGGCCCCTCCTGAGTGCGGGGTACAAGGCAGAATAGCCTTTTCCATAGCTCAAAATGAGCTTCGCAACCCAGAAATAGCTCGCAGAATGCGATGTAGCCTGCGATATGCAGTATGGAGGCTGGGGTAAAGTTATGCAGCAGGAGGCCGTAGAACTCTAGGAGCCCACGGAGGCAAGGATGGATTGGAAATCCGAGTCCCCTCAGCAAATAGGGGACAAAGCATACCCGCTCCCCCTTGGATGGGTTGGGAAAACTCTCCGCTTGCTCCCCGCCATTATAAGTGGCTAGTCCGGCTCGGACGGGGACCATGTAGGTGCTACGTCTTGAGCTTGTGTTGGTTTTCCTTGAAGAGGAAAGGATGATGCAGCAATAGTAGCATAAGTATTTCCCTCGCTTTTTGAGAACCAAGGTATCAATCCAGTAGGAGGCTCCTCAAAAGTGCCACGCACCTACACAAACAAACAAAGAACTCGCAACAAACGCAATAAAGGGGTTGTCAATCCCTTCACGGCCACTTACGAAAGTGAGATCTGATAGAGATAGTATGATAAGATAAATATATTTTTGGTATTTTATAATATAGATGCAAAAAGTAAAGATGCAAATAAAAGTAGATTGAAAGCAAATATGATAAAATATAGATCCGGGGCCATAGGTTTCACTAGAGGCTTCTCTCAAGATAGCATAAGTATTACGGTGGGTGAACAAATTACTGTCGAGCAATTGATAGAAAAGCGAATAATTATGAGATTATCCAGGCATGATCATGTATATAGGCATCACGTCCACAACAAGTAGACCGACTCCTGCCTGCATCTACTACTATTAGTCCACACATCGACCGACTCCTGCCTGCATCTAGAGTATTAAGTTCATAAAGAACAGAGTAACGCATTAAGCAAGATGACATGATCTAGAGGGATAAACTCATGCAATATGATATAAACCCATCTTTTTATCCTCGATGGCAACAATACAATACATGCCTTGCAACCCTTTCTGTCACTGGGTAAGGACACCGCAAGATTGAACCCAAAGCTAAGCACTTCTCCCATGGCAAGAAAGATCAATCTAGTAGGCCAAACCAAACTGATAATTCGAAGAGACTTGCAAAGATAACTCAATCATACATAAAAGAATTCAGAGGAGATTCAAATATTTCTCATAGATAAACTTGATCATAAACCCACAATTCATCGGATCTCGACAAACACACCGCAAAAAGAGTTTACATCGAATAGATCTCCACAAGAGAGGGGGAGAACATTGTATTGAGATCCAAAAAGAGAGAAGAAGCCATCTAGCTAATAACTATGGACCCGAAGGTCTGTGGTAAACTACTCACAACTCATCGGAGGGGCTATGGTGTTGATGTAAAAGCCCTCCATGGTCGATTCCCCCTCCGGCGGAGCGCCGGCAAAGGCTCCAAGATGGGATCTCGCGGATACATAAGGTTACGGCGGTGGAAATTGTGTTTCCTTGGCTCCCTGGATGTTTTCGGGGTACGTAGGCTTATATAGGAGGAAGAAGTACGTCGGTGGCCGCCCGAGGGGCCTACGAGACAGGGGGCGCGCCCTGTAGGGGTGGGCGCGCCCTCCCCTCTCATGGACGCCTCGGCTGGTTCTTGACTTGCAATCCAAATCCTCTGGATCACGTTTGTCGGGGGGATCAACCCCGGGCAGGCAATGGAACCCGGATCCTTTTCAAAAACAGCGGGGCCCGCATCGCCCTGCAAACCGGCACACGCCTGGCCGGGTCGCTCGACCCGGCAGAGCCCGCAACTCGGCCGAACCCTCCGACCCGGCAAGGTACGTCAACTCAGCCACAGCAACTGGCGCAAGACGACTCAACCCGGCGCAACCAAGGCTTCCACGGCAAGCCAGCTCCACCCGCGGCGTCCACGGCAACCCAGCCATGGGTCAGCTCCCGTCCCATCTAGGACGTACGATGGGATGAGACCTAAACCACTGATGACCAAGACAACAGTGTTTCCACACATGCCTGTGGTCAGCCAGGGCGTGGCAACAGTGCCCCTCACCTACCCGCTGACCAAGGCTGGCGTGGCAATAGTGCTCCCGTCCTCACCGCTGACGACAACAAGCGGCGGCCTGACGGAGAGCACTATACTCGACTCGACTCGGCCACGCCCTAACGATCGACAAGACGGCGCACAGTCCCCCTAGGCGCGCGGGGCCTGCACCTAGGGGAACCCGGCGAACCACAAGCCCACAAGCGGGACCCAGCCCGAAGTCCCGGACACAGACACGGACCCACCGACTCAGCATATTACCATTATAACCCTGGGTGGGTTGGTCTATAAAACCCCCTAGAACCCACGCCTACAGAGGCATGCGATATGTGAAGCAAGCGAACACAAGAAACAAAAGCGCAAGCAAGCATAGCGCTAGCCACCCAATAGCAGTACCAGAGAGAAGGAGCAGCCCAAGCCTTGGCCAGCTTCCTTCCTCCTCCACACAGCTCCAGGAGCAACATTGTACTATCAATCATCCAACCAAACTCGGCAGGACTAGGGGTGTTATCTCTCCGGAGAGCCTCGAACCTGGGAATGTCCGGCGTCCCGTGCCCGCGCATGCCAACCTCGCCTCTGGAGCTCACCAATGCCCTCGAGCCTCCTCCGCTCTTTAACCATCCCTTGGCATCTGTCGTGCGCCCACCACGATAGTTGGCGCCCACCATGGGCCCGCTCGAGGAGCTAGCCGGGAGCATGCTTCAGACGGGGCCCTTCTCCTACACCGACGAGTCCGTCGCGCTGGCAGACAACATCGTCGGCGCGCTCGCAGCCTCCTTCGCCGCGCTCTGCATCTCTGATGCGCTCGCGGCCGACGAGTACCCCAGCGAGGTGCTCAGCTACTCTGACTCTCCCCTTTCCCTCGGCGATGGCATTGCTGCCGGGGGGATGGACATCCATGTGGAGGTCTACGTCACGGGCGATGGCACCTCTTCCTCGTTGAGCAAGACGAGGAAGGCCGCGGAGGCCAGGGCCATCGCGGAACGGATGGAGCCGTCCGATCCGCTGTGCGCTGCGATGCAGAGCCTCTGCATCCCCATCGGCACCGACGTCGACACCACCAATGTCGTCGAAGCCCGAACCCAGCTCGAGGATAGGCGCCAGCAAATGCTAGACCTGTCCGAGACGCTGGCCGCCACCAGGCGCCGCCTAGAGGCCGCTCATAGTGAGCACGGCGCCGCTCACGGAGTTACGCCCGCCACGGCCGAGCCAAGCTGGGTCACCGACGCACGTGCCCGGGGAGGAGCGATCGGCCGAGCCTTCGGCGCCGTCCGGACCGTCTACGAAACCCCAGTGAAGAACATGCGCGCTGCGGAGGCAGCCGCGGTTGGCCTCGCCCAACTCGCGGGCGAGGAGCTCAAGGAGCGCATCGGGCGGATGTGTGAGCTCCTCCATGCCGCCAATGCCCAGCGGGATCGCCTCAACCACCTCGCCAACCCGGCGGGGTCCGGTTCCGCCCGTCTTGGCGGACCTGGCGAACTTCTGCACACGGCTTCCTCGCCACCTGGTGAGGCGCACTCTGGCCAAGCCCGGACTCGACGCAACCCGGCCGCCACCGCCGCCGACGCTCTAGGCAACGAGCCCGCCCCGGAGACCCAGCGCGGACCCGGCCAGCTTGGCCGGCGTCCGGCTCCAACCGACCCGGCCCCTCGGGGCCTGGCCGCTAGTCCACTCGGCCCGCGTGCCATCGACGATGCCGACGCACGCCACCGCCTCGATCAGCTTGCTCGCTCCCTGGAGGTGGAGGAGAGCGGCACTATCGGGCTGGCGTGCTTCGGCCCACGCATCTGGGAGGAGCCCTTTTCGAAAGGGTTCGTGCTCCCCCGCGACACCCCCAAGTACAATGGGACCGTGAAGCCAGAAGACTGGCTCAACGACTACACCACGGCCATTGGCATCACCGGTGCCAATCGTCGTCTAGCCGTGCGCTACGCACCGCTCATGCTCTAGGGGTCGGCCCGCACGTGGTTGAACAGTCTGCCGATGGGCAGCATCAACGCGTGGGTCGACTTCGAGGAGGCCTTTGTCCGCAACTTCACGGGGACCTACAAGCGACCCGGTCGCCCTAGCCAGCTCGCCATGTGCGTGCAGGGGCCAACGGAGATGGGTCGCAAGTACCTCGCACGCTGGACCGAGCTCCAAAGTAGCTGCGAGGGCGTCCATGAAGTCCAGGCGATTCAATACTTTGTCAGCGGGTGCCGAGATGGCACCCTCCTCAAGCACAAGCTCCTACGCTCCGAGCCGGCCACCATGGCCGCGCTCATGGTGACGGCGGACAAGTACGCCAACGCCGACTCCGCCATGAAGATCCAGGTGGCGTTGGACGAAGCCAGCAAAGCAAAGTCGGTTCCTCCTCCGAAGCTGGCCGGCGAAAGCAGCCGGCAGCAGCAGCATCAGAACAACAAGCGCAAGTCTGACCAACCGGCGCAGCGTCACGACAACCAGCTCATCGCGGCCGCCGAGCCCGTGGCGGACCTGGCAGCAAAGCGCCGGCAGACCGGCAAGATGGCATGGCAGCCCGCCATGAATTTCGAAGAGATGCTTGACGCCCCATGCAAGCACCATGGCGGCACAAGACCCTCCACGCACACGCTTCGACAGTGCGCCATCACCAAGCGCATCAGGAGGGGAGACGTTCCGCCTCCTCCGGCTCCGGCTCCAGCTCCGAGCGCAGGGTAGCCGCCTCCGCCTCCACCGCCGCCTCCCGCCGGCGGCGCGATGCGGAACAACGCCTACCCAGACTAGAGCGCGGCCTACGTCGTCTTCACCAGCCTTGGCGACAACAAACGCAGCAAGTGCCTTCTCCGGCAGGAGGTGAACACCGTCGTCCTGGCCAAGCCGGATTTCATGCACTGGTTGGATCGCCCGATCACCTGGACCCGTGAGGATCACCCGGCAGTCATGCCGAGTCCGGGTGGATACGCCCTCGTCCTCAACCCCACCATCATCGCGTGGCGCACATGCAAGTTCTCTTGAGTCCTCATCGATGACGGCAGCAGCATCAACATCCTCTACCGCGACACGATGACCAAGCTTGGCCTCAAGGCCGAGGACCTGGAGCCGACCCGGACAGTCTTCCACGGCATCGTGCCCGGCCTTTCCTGCTCGCCCATTGGCCGGGTCCGGCTTGATGTCCTATTCGGCAACAGCAGCCACTTCCGACGCGAGCCAATCTGGTTCGAGGTGGCGGACCTGTCCAGCACATATCATGCATTGCTGGGCCGGCCCGCGCTCGCCAAGTTCATGGCGGTTCCCCACTACGCATACCTGAAGATGAAGATGTCGGGTCCCAAGGGCCTCATTACTGTCACCGGCGACTACCGCAAGTCTCTGGAGTGCGTCCGAGACAGCGCCAAGCTGGCCGAGTCGCTGGTCATTGCCGAGGAGCGGCGCCAGCTCGACCAGATCATCGCCCTGGCAGGCGAGGCCTCTGATGCGTTGATTCCGACCTCAAACCCGACCGACGAGGCTGCCTTCAAGCCCTCCAAGGAGACCAAGAAAGGGAAGCTCAACCCTGAACACCCCAGCTGCAGCAAGTACGTTGTTGTAGGCGCCTGCCTCGATAGCAAATAGGAAGGCGAGCTCGTCGACTTCCTCCGTGAGAATCAGGATATATTCGCATGGACCCCCAAGGACATGCGGGTATCCTGAGGAAGTACACCGAGCACAAACTTCACGTCCGCAAGGACGCCAAGCCCGTTCGTCAACCCCTCCGACGATTTTCTGAAGAGAAGAGAAGAATCATTGGTGAAGAGGTCGCTAAGCTTTTGGCGGCCGGCTTCATAATGGAAGTGTTTCACCCCGATTGGCTGGCCAATCCAGTCCTCATCCTGAAGAAAAACAAGACCCGGCGCATGTATATCGACTACACCAGCCTCAACAAGGCCTGTCCCAAGGATCTGTTTGCTCTCCCGCGGATCGACCAAGTCATCGACTCGACCGCCGGGTGTGAGCTCCTGTCCTTCCTGGACGCTTACTCCGGCTATCACCAGATTAAGCTGGACCCGGCCGATACCCTGAAGACATCCTTCATCACACCCTTTGGGGCATACTGCTACATCACCATGTCGTTTGGATTGAAGAACACCGGCGCCACCTTCCAACGCTGCATGCAGAAATGCATCCTGCTGCAACTCGGCCGCAACATCCACGTGTACGTGGACGACATTGTGGTGAAGACCAAGCATCACCTCACGCTCCTCGACGATTTGAAGGAAACATTCGCCAACCTCCGCGAATACAAGGTCAAGCTCAACCCAGAAAAGTGTGTTTTCGGCGTCCCGGTCAAGAAGCTACTCGGCTTCCTCATCTCGGAGCGCGGCATTGAGGCAAACCCGGAGAAGATCAAGGCCATCGAGCGCATGAGCAAGCCGGCCCGGCTGCGCGACGTCCAGAAGTTCTCCGGGTGCTTGGCCTCGGTCAGCCGGTTCCTAAGCCGGCTGGGTGAGAGGGCGGTCCCCCTGTACCAGCTAATTAAGAAGACAAGCCCGTTCGAATGGAACGGCAAGGCAGACGAGTCCTTCCAAGACCTCAAGCGCATGCTCTCCACCGTACCAGTCCTGGCCGCGCCGACCGACAAGGAGCCGCTGTTGCTCTACATAGCCGCGACCTCACGGGCGGTCAGCACGGTGCTGGTGGTCGAGCGACCAGAGAAGGGCAAGATCCAAGCCGTCCAGTGACCGGTCTACTACCTGAGCGAGGTGCTCTCCATTTCCAAGCAGAACTACCCGCATTACCAGAAGATGTGTTATGGCGTGTACCTCACCGCCAAGAAGCTAAAGTAGTACTTCCAAGAGCACGCCGTCCCCGTCGTCAGCACGGCACCTATCAGAGAAATCATCGGGTGCCGGGACGCTTCCGACCGGGTCGCCAAGTGGGCGATCCAGCTAGCCGGCCAAGTCTCAGGCCCTAGCCGATTTCCTCGTCGACTGGACCGAGACCCAGTACTTGCCGCCGCCTCCCGACTCAACGCACTGGCGCATGCACTTCGACGGGTCCAAGATGCGACTCGGCTTGGGGGCCGGCATCGTACTATCATTTCCGAAGGGCGACCGGCTCCGCTATGCGCTCCAGATCCACTTTGCTGCCTCCAACAACGTCGCCGAGTATGAAGCCCTTGTGCACGGCCTCCGGCTTGCCAAGGAACTCGGCATTCGGCACATCCTGTGCTACGGCAACTCGGACCTGGTGGTGCAGCAGTGCTCCGGCGAATGGGACGCCCGCGACTCCAACATGGCAAGCTACCGCTTCCTCGTCCAGAAGCTATCCGGATCCTTCGAGGGCTGCGAGTTCCTCCATGTCCCGCGCGCGGAGAACGAAGCAGCCGACACGCTCACCAAAATCGCCTCGTCAAGACAAGCCATCCCGTCCGGCGTCTCCCTCGAGCATCTACGCAAGTCGTCCGTCAAGCCATCGCCGGACTCCGAGTCTATTCATGTTCCAGACGACCCGGTCGTGCCCCAAGTCGGCCCGGGGACTGCTCAGCTCGACCCGGCCACCATCAACCCGGACCCGGCCATCGCCATCCCCAACCCGGGGGCTGCTCAACCCGGCCCGGGGGCTGCCGACCCGGAACCCACCCTGGTGTCCATCTTCGCAGTAGTTGCAGCTCCATCTTGGGCTCTCCCAATATCAGAGTTTCTAGAGAACGGGGTTCTCCCCATGGACGAGACCGAAGCTCGGCAAATTCAGCGACGGGCATCCGCCTACAGCATCATCAACAACGAGCTCGTCAAGCGCAGCTCAACTAGCGTGTTCCAGCGCTGCGTCGAGCAGGATTGCAGCATCAGCATCCTCCTCGACATTCACCAGGGCGAGTGTGGGCACCACGCCGCATCACGATCCCTGGTGGCCAAGGCGTTCCGTCACGGTTTCTATTGGCCCAGGCCCTCGAAGACGCCGAGTCACTCGTTCTCAAATGTGAAGGGTGCCAACGCTTCAGCAAACGCAGCCACCAGTCGACGTCAGCACTCTGCACCATACCTATCGCCTAGCCCTTCGCGGTCTGGGGACTCGACATGGTGGGACCCTTCAAAACCGCTCGAGGCGGCCTGACGCACTTACTGGTGCCAGTGGACAAATTTACCAAGTGGATCGAGGCAAGACCTATCAAGAAATTGGACGGGCCAACAGCTGTCCGGTTCATCAAGGATATAGCGGTGCACTACGGCATGCCGAACAACATCATCACCGACAATGGCACCAACTTCGCCAAGGGCGCGCTCGAGCAATGCTGCTCCGTCTCCGGCATCCGCCTCGACCTGGCCTCCATGGCACATCCGCAGTCCAACGAGCAGGTTGAGCGGGCCAACGGACTCATCCTGTCCGGCATCAAGCCATGACTCGTCGATCCACTTATCCGCTCACTCGGCAGCTGGCTTCACGAGTTGCCAGCAGTACTCTAGATTCTGCGCACGATGCCGAATCGGTCGACCGGGTTCACCCCTTTCTTCCTTGTTTATGGAGCTGAAGCCGTCATCCCAACCAATGTCGAGTTCGACTCGCCGCGCGTCGCGATGTACACCGAAGCCGAAGCCAGAGAGGCACGCGAAGACGGCGTTGACCTGCTCGAAGAAGCACGCCTTCTGGCACTTAGCCATTCAGCTATCTACCAGCAAGGCCTGAGGAGCTACCACAGCAAGAAGATCAAGCCCCTTGCATTCCACGAGGGCGACCTCGTCCTCCGACTCGTCCAAGAGCAGGCAGGCCAGCACAAGCTGTCCCCACCATGGGAGGTCCCATTCATCGTAAGCAGGGCCTTGCGCGACTGCAACACCTACTACCTCATCAACGCGTGCAAGTCAAAGAAGCGCAAGAAGGACACCGCCGGCGAAGAAACGACCCGGCCGTGGAACACGGAACTCCTCCGCCAGTTTTACAGTTAGCCGCACGAGTGTATGTATCGTCGCCTTTTGTAAACGCATGAAACTACGGGGTCCCCGAACGAGACTCGGGGGCTGCCTTTTGCCGACCAATTTATTGCGTCCCTATTTTTTCTGAATCACTTTACCACTGAACCTAGCTACCGGCTCGACTCGCTCGACCCGGGGGCTCGGGGGCAGGCCGGCTCGGTCGCCACCCCGCCGCCTTACTTGGTGATTCCTGATAAAGTTGGGACGCCGCGGTCCCCCACTTCGCCCTAAAACCGCAAATCCAGCTTTGGCTGTCGGCGGGCAAGCACAACGGGCCAAAGCTCCCTTACAATTCATACACTAAGTCAGAGGCCGCCGGGTCGACCGACCCGGCCCGTCACTCATCAGATAAGTAGCCGCACGACCGGCTGCTCGCCAACCGGCCAAGCCGGATTGCCGCCAGCCGGCCCAGTGGGTGTTTCGCTCTCGCTCAAAGTTTCTAAGCACCCGAGTCCTGCGCGCCCCTCTCGAAGAATCGAACCCTTTGTCACGGACCGGAGCCTCGGCCGTCTGACTCGCGGGGGAGGTTTCAGACAGGAAAAGCGTATGAAATCGGTTCGAAAAAGCGGAAGGCAAAGAGCAACAGAGCACTCACGACATTCACACACAAATATTTAAAGCAAAGGCCCATGGCCCAAGTTCATTACACCCTAAACAACCCCCAGTGGGTGGGTGGACCTGCTACTTAACAGATTCTGTGTAAAGTATCTCAGGCGTCTCCAGCGCCGCGTCGCGACGTGGACGGCCCTTCCCTGGCGGCCTCTGGGTCTGGTGTGACACCGGTGTCCTCCTCAGCATCCGCATCGCCTTAGATGGCCGTCTCCTCTGAGCTCCCCTTCGGGTCATGGAGAAGCAAGTCGTAGTCGTAGCCATCCACGACCCTGTCGTCTTCCGTCCATTCCAGATAGAACTCATCATGGAAGGCGAACTCGGCAATGTAGCTGGCCCGGGAGGCGATCCGGCCGGCTTGCTCCTGCAGCAACTGCTCCGAACCAGCATGCTGGCCCATCAGCGCGTCCAGCTGAAGATCTGGATGCCAAGACAGCACAAACCGCAGCGCCATCTCGGCACCGGCACGGGCGGCGGAAACACGCCACTCGCCAAGACGGTCCGGACCCGCCTCCAGCCAGCGCGCCAGGCGCGAGAAGCTGCACGGATGGACGGAGTCCGGCCACAGGGCCGCCGTCATCGCGGTGCCGGCCTGGGACAACCGCTCCATCTGCGTCCCCAGGGCCCGCAGGCGGGCCTCTGCAGCGGCGATGATCTCCGGGAAGGTCCAGGCCACCCGCGGATCCATCCCAGACCCAACAATGCCGGTCGGGTCATGCTGGTAGCGGACGGCTTCCTCCGCTAGCCGATGCGTCTCTGGAAGGCCCCTACCGTAAAAGAAGAAGCAAGATTAGAAGAACAATAAGGAAGAAAAATCGGGTCCCGACCCGGCAAAATTACAAGAAGCAGCACTTAGTGGAGAAGGACTCTTCCAGGTGCTGCGCCTCAAGCAACGTACCACGCCGCTCCCGCTCCACGACGTGGCCGCGCTCCCCGAGTGCCTTCTCCAGATCGGCCGCCTTAGCAAGGGCCACCTCCAGCTCGGCGTCCTTGTCTTCGGCCGTCTTCTCGGCCGCCTCGCGGCGACGAGTCTCGCCTCGACGAGCCTCCTCGGCCGCGGCGGCCCACTCCCGCAGGCGATCCACCTCGTCCTGGAGCCGGCCCTTGTCGTCGGCCAGCTGGCCACGCTGCTGGTCCTCTTCGACCTGGGCCCGCTGCGTCTCCATCACCTTGGCGGCCTCCACCCTAAGGAGCTCCACCTCGGCCTCAAGGCGGCTCTTGTGGCCCGCCAGCTGCTCGTGCAGACGGTTAGGCTCGTCAAGAGACCGTTGGGCCGCAGCCTCCTCCACCCTCGCCTGCGCCGCCTCGATGCCAAGGCGGCCGGCATCAGCAACAAGCCGGTCATAATGATGACTGGCCCAGAGCAGCCGGGTCCGCCAAGACATCACCTCGGCTGCAAAAAAAAAGTTCAGCAGAAGGAAAAAGGCAAGACTTAAGATTTGGCCCAACAACTACGTAGTTGGCCCGAATCTCGGGGGCTACACCCAGTGGGTGCGCTAGCGCACCCCTACTAGAAAAGAGCACGAACGAACCTGCAACGACGCGAAGCTCCTCCTCCTTAGCAGCAAGCTGCTCCTGGAGCTACCGATGCTTGCCTAGGAGACGGTTGAAGGCCGCAACCTAGAAGGCATCAAGGTGCTGAAAAAAGACAGAAGTCAGAACAAGGCCCGGCGATCTAAAGATTCGACCCAACTACTATGTAGGTTGCCCGAACCTCGGGGGCTACACCCAGTGGGTGCGCTGGTGCGCCCCCACAAAGAAGCAACTGCAAGAAAGCAAAAGAAGAAAGACTTACCAGGACGGCGCGCTCCAGGTCGCGCGTCCGCTCCATCTCGGCCTGGGCGAAGGCCTCAAGCCGCTCCATCCGGCCTCGTAGGCGGCGGCTGACGGCATCCAGCGCCGCCTCCTCCTTGGTCTGAGGCCCGAAGATGGTCACGCCCCCGCTCCGCTCGGGCTGCGGCACGGCAGCTCGATGCCCACACTGCCGGGGCACCAAGGCGTGCCACCCGCTGGCCGCTTGCGACGCTGCCAGCACCTCCTCTGACGCCCCTCCTGGCGCCGACGGCGACCCGGACGCCGGGACGTCCTGCGTCGCCATGTCAGGCACCGCCGCCCGCGGTGCCTCCACCATAGCCGACGGCGCCTCCGGCGTCGCCGTCTGCGGCGTCTCCTCTAGGACGCCGCCGCCTCCACCACCATCAGCCCCCGCGCGCTCGACCTCGTCGGCTCGTGGCGACGTGTCGCCCCCCACCTCCACGACCTCCTGGTCGAGGAGCACCACCTCAGCCCGGCCCCCACGGCCGCGCTCCCTCACCGACGACGGCTCAAAAACCGTCGCCGCCACCACTGTGCCCTTCGGCATCTCGCGCCAGGCCGGCTCCACACCGGATCGCGCCCATGTCGCCGCCGCGTCGCTCCAAGCCTAGACCGACGCTGCCTCCAGCTCCGCCTCAGCCCGGTTCCTGTCCCTCCAGGCCAAGGCCTCGGCGTCGTTCGGGTCCACACCGAGGTCCGAGTCGCCCCGTCCCTCCTCCCGGCCAGGCCGACAAGGTCGGACCGGCTCCTGTGGAACGCGGCCCCTTCGGCGGCCGCAGCATCCGCCGCCGCCCTTGCCAGCGCGATGGGCGACCTGAAGAAGAAGGCAGAATAAGCAAAAAGAGACAAGACTGGCTTAAGAATTCCTGGTGCAAACAGGAAATAAAACTTACCCCTTCAAGACTGGGACCGGGGTCGGCCTCCCGTGCTTCTTCTTGGCCGGCCTCCCAGGCTCGGCCGGGTGCGCCACGCGCTTCGATCCCCGGGGTCATGGCGCGACGCTGATCTTTCCATGCGGGCGGCTCGGCGCCGCCGCCTCCCCCGCCCAACACCGCTACACCAGCAACCGGCATCAGCGTCGCCTTCACCGCGACACGAGCAACAATTCAAGACGAAATGAAGAAGGAAACATGCAAGACTTACCAGCACGGCGCCTAGCGCCGGCGTCGGACTCGGCCACCACCTCGCCGCCTTGGGCCGTGGGCTCCCCTGGTGCCACCGGCGCCACCTGCGATGGAGCCCGGGCGTAAGGATGCCGGATTGCGTTCAAGAGAATCTCCCGCGTCGCATCGGGGCGAACAAGAAGATGCGCGGCAGCAAAGTAAGAAGACCAGATGCTCACCTGCAACGCCGGGGTCGCTTGGCCATACGACGCCTTGCCGAATCGCCAATCCTCTCCAAGGTTGGCCTTGGAGATGTCGTTGACGCCGCACGCGACCTGCTCCGTAGACAGCCGCGTCGACCCCATTCGGTTGGGGTCCTGCAGGCCAATCATCTCGCCGATGAGGCAGGAGCGCCTCTGAAGCGGAAGGACCCGGCGAGTGATGAACGCGGCAAGGAGGTCCGTGCCGGTGAGCCCCTCCTGCGTCCTCATCACCGTTACCCGCTCACAGAGGTTGACGATTTCCTGCGACGGGCTCCAAAGCGAGTAGCTCCAGTTCATCTTCGCACGCGGCGGCGCGTTGACGAAGGGCAGAAGATTGATGTGGTTTGCGGCATGGTTGCGGACGTAGAAGAAGGAATTCTGCCATTTCTTGGCAGAATCCTTGAGCGGGATCTTGGGGAAATCCGCCCCGGACCGCTTCGAGATGACGGCGGCGCGCAGTCGGCAAACTCCTCGGCCGACGGGCCCTGCTGCTTCAAGGAGAAGAAGCGCACCCAGAGGTCGATCGTCGGCTCGACCCCCAGGTGCCCCTCGCACAGGGTCACGAAGCCGGAGAGCTGGACGATGGCGCCGGCGCCAAGATGGTGCGGTCGAAGCCCGAAGAACTCCAAGAATACGCGGTAGAAGGCGCTCAACGGAAGCCCGAACCCGCGTTCGAAATGCGTGAGGAAGACGACGCGCTCCTGCCCCTCGGGCCGGGGCCTCTGCTCGCCGCGCGGCAGGCGGACACCGACGTCCGTCTCCCGTGGCAAGCGCCACAAAGCCCGAAGCTGCGTGATGTCCTCGGTGGTGACGTTGGAGCCCATCCAGGAGCCTGACGGCAGCGCCATGGACAGAAGCGGGAAGAAGAAGACGAACGACGGAGGAAGCTCTGTTCGGCGCCGCGGGCGCAGCTGTGTGGCGGTGGCAAAGAGCAGAGCACGAGCAGGGGGACAGGAGGGCGCGAGCGAGAATGGTTCCCGCCGCCCCCTTGCCCCCTTCAGTTTATAAGCCCCGTTTCAAACATGGGGAAGTGGGATCGTCTGCACGCGCCCATTCCACTACCCCGCAATAAGTGCGCACGTACGCACGCACTAACTGCTCGGAGAAGTGCAACCGGCCCCCAGACGCCACAATAAATTTGCGCGCGTGGCCCAAGGGTGCGCGGCGGCGGCCCCCCGGCCCGTCGCCCGGTCCCGTCACTCGCGTGGCCTGTCAGGCCCCTCCGACTTCCGAGCGCCACGTGGCGCCTGCGCGAAGCCCAAGGGATCGCCTCAAGATTTGACGGACTCCTCGGTTCCCGCCACGGCCGGGATGCCGCGATCCGGTTTCCGAGAAAACCGGCACAAATTGGGTGTTGCCGGACCCGGCGCTCGCAGAATCCGCCTTGCTCAAGGGGGAAACTGCGAAGGCCCACTCATCAGAGGACGACGGACCTTCACAGCTTCGGGGACTACTGTCGGGGGGATGAACCCCGGGCAGGCAATGGAACCCGGATCCTTTTCAAAAACAGCGGGGCCCGCATCACCCCGCAAACCGGCACGCGCCTGGCCGGGTCGCTCGACCCGGCAGGGCCCGCAACCCAGCTAAACCCTCCGACCCGGCAAGGTACATCAACCTGGCCACAGCAACTGGCGCAAGACGACTCAACCCGGCGCAACCTAGGCTTCCACGGCAAGCCAGCCCCACCCATGGCGTCCACGGCAACCCAGCCACGGGTCAGCTCCCGTCCCATCCAGGACGTACGATGGGACGACACCTAAACCACCGATGACCAAGACAATAGTGTTTCCACCCATGCCTGTGGTCAGCCGGGGCGTGGCAACAGTGCCCCTCACCTACCCGCTGACCAAGGATGGCGTGGCAACAGTGCTCCCGCTCTCACCGCTGACGACAGCAAGCGGCGGCCTGACGGAGAGCACTATACTCGACTCGACTCGGCCACACCCTGACGATCGACAAGACGGTGCACAGTCCTCCTAGGCGCGTGGGGCCCGCACCTAGGGGAACCCGGCGAACCACAAGCCCACAAGCGGGACCCAGCCCGGAGTCCCGGACACCGACAATACAGACCCACCGACTCGGCATATTACCATTGTAACCCTGGGTGGGTTGGTCTAGAAAACCCCACAGGAACCCACGCCTACAGAGGCATGCGATATGTGAAGCAAGCGAACACAAGAAACAGAAGCACAAGCAAGCATAGCGCTAGCCACCCAACAGCAGTACCGGAGAGAAAGAGCAGCCCAAGCTTTGGCCAGCTTCCTTCCTCCTCCACACAGCTCCAGGAGCAACATTGTACTATCAATCATCCAACCAAACTCGGCAGGACTAGGGGTGTTATCTCTCCGGAGAGCCCCGAACCTGGGTATGGCCGGCATCTCGCGCCCGCGCATGCCAACCTCGTCTTTGGAGCCCACCAGCGCCCTCGAGCCTCCTCCTCTCTTTAGCCATCCCTTGGCATCTGTCGTGCGCCCACCACGACAATGTTCATTCCAAAAATCACGCTCCCGAAGGTTTCATTCCGTTTGGATTCCTTTGATATTCCTTTTCTTTGAAATACTGAAATAGGCAAAGAAAAACAGCAATACGGGCTGGGCCTCCAGTTAGTAGGTTAGTCCCAAAAATGATATAAATGTGTAAAATAAAGCCCATAAACATCCAAAAAGGGTAATATAATAGCATGGAACAATCAAAAATTATAGATACGTTGGAGACGTATCAAGCATCCCCAAGCTTAATTCCTGCTCGTCCTCGATTTGGTAAATGATAAAAACAGAATTTTTGATGTGGAATGCTACCTAGCATAATTCTCAGTGTAATTTTCTTTATTGTGGCATGAATGTTTAGATCCAAATGATTCAAAATAAAAGTTCATATTGATAAAAGAAATAGTAACACTTCAAGCATACTAATCAAAGTAATCATGTCTTCTCAAAATAACATGGCAAAAGAAAGTTCATCCCTACACAATCATATAGTTAGGCTATGCTTAATTTTCATCACACAATGATGTTCCCAACTTCTATACCCCCAATGACAAGCCAAGCAATTGTTTCATACTTAAATAATCTCAAAAAAATTCAACCTTCACGCAATACATGAGCGTGAGCCATGGATATAGCACTATGGGTGGAATAGAATATGATGATGGGGATTGTGTGGAGAAGAAAAAAAGGAGAAAGTCTCACATTGACGAGGATAATCAACGGGCTATGGAGATGCCCATCAATTGATGTCAACATGAGGAGTAGGGATTTCCATGCAACGGATGCACTACAGCTATAAATGAATGCTCAACAAAAGAAAACTAGTGGGTGTGCATCCAACTTGCTTGCTCACGAAGACCTAGGGCATTTGAGGAAGCCCATCGTAGGAATATACAAGCCAAGTTATATAATGAAAAATTTCCACTAGTACGAAAAAGACAACCTATGAGACTCACTATATGAAAAACATGGTGCTACTTTGAAGCACAGTATATGAGACTCACTACATGAAGAACAAGGTGCTACTTTGAAGCACAAGTGTGGAAAAAGAGATAGTAACATTGCCTTTATTTATTTTATTTTTCTTTTTTCTTTTCTTCTTTTCTTTTTTTTATTTTCCTTTTTTGGGCCTTTATTTTTTTTCCTTTTTGGGCAATTCTCTAATAATGATGATCATCACACATTCATTGATTACAACATATGAATTATAGCTCGAAACTAGAACAAGATATGACTCTATATGAATGCCTCCGGCGGTGTACCAGGATGGTGCAATGAATCAAGAGTGACATGTATGAAAAATTATGCATGGTGGCTTTGCCACAAATACGATGTCAACTACATGATCATGCAATGGCAATGTGACAAAAGTAAAGTATGTCATGATGATGATGAACGGAACGGTGGAAAGTTGCATGGCAATATATCTCGGAATGGCTACGGAAATGCCATAATAGGTAGGTATGGTGGCTGTTTTGAGGAAGATATAAGGAGGTTTATGTGTGATAGAGCTTATCGTATCACGGGGTTTGGATGCACCGGCGAAATTTGCACCAACTCTCAAGGTGAGAAAGGGCAATGCACGGTACCGAAGAGGCTAGCAATGGCGGAAAGGTAAAAGTGTGTATAATCCATGGACTCAACATTAGTCAAAAGAACTCATATACTAATTGCAAAAATTTAGAAGTCATCAAAAATCAAGCACTACGCGCATGCTCCTAGGGGGATAGATTGGTAGGAAAAGACCATCGCTCGTCCGGTCGTCCCCGACCGCCACTCATAAGGATGCACAAGCCAGGTACACTTCATGTTTCAAATTTGTTACACAACTTTAACCATATGTGCATGCTACGGGACTTGCTAACTTCAACACAAGCATTCTTTAAATTCATAATCACCCAACTAGCATGACTTTAATATCACTACCTCCATATCTCAAAACAATTATCAAGTATCAAATTGATCATAGCATCCAATTCACTTCCTATGATAGTTTTTATTATACCCAGCTTGGATGCCTACCATTCTAGGACCAATTTTATAACCATAGAAAATACCATGTTGTTCTAAAAGACTCTCAAAATGATATAAGTGAAGCATGAGAGACTATCAATTTCTACAAAAGTAAGTCACCGCCGTGCTCTAAAAGATATAAGTGAAGCGCTAGAGCAAAAACTATCAAGCTCAAAAGATATAAGTGATGCACATAGAGTATTCTAGCAAATTCTAATCAAATAGGCTTCTACCAAAAGGTGTGTACAGCAAGTATGATTGTGGTAAACTAAAAAGCAAAGACTAATATAATACACGACGCTCCAAGCAAAACACATATCATGTGGCGAATAAAAATATAGCTCCAAGTAAAGTTACCAATGAACAAAGACGAAAGAGGGGATGCCTTCCCGGGGCATCCCCAAGCTTAGGATTTTGGCTATTCTTGAATATCTTGGGGTGCCATGGGAATCCCCAAGCTTAGGCTTTTGCCACTCCTTATTCCATAGTCCATCAAAGCTTTACCCAAAACTTGAAAACTTCACAACACAAAACTCAACAGGAAATCTTATAAGCTCAGTTAGTGAAAGAAAACAAAACCACTACATAAGGTACTGTAATGAACTCATTCTTTATTTATTTTGGTGTTAAACCTACTGCATTCCAACTTCTCTATGGTTTATAAACTATTTTACTAGCCATAGATGCATCAAAATAGGCAAACAACACACGAAAAACAGAATCTGTCAAAAACAAAAGAGTATGTAGCAATATGTAACTAACTCAAACTTCTGGAACTCTAAAAATCCTACCAAACTAGGAAGTCCTGGAAAATTTGTCTATTGATCAGCAGCAAAAAGAATCAACGCAAAATCACATTTCTGTTATTTAACAAAACTAAATTCGTGCGCGCAAAGTTTCTGTTTTTCAGCAGAATCAAATCAACTATCATCATAGGTTATCCTATAGGTTCTACTTCGCACAAACACTAATTAAAATATAAAAACACATCTAAATAGAAGGTAGATGCAAGATTTATTACTAAACAGGAACAAAAACAAAAAACACAAATAAAATTGGGTTGCCTCCCAACTAGCGCTATCGTTTAACGCCCCTAGATAGGCATAAAAGCGAAGATAAATCTAAGTAGTGCCATCTTTGGCACTAAATTCATAAGAGGGCATCTTATTAAAATTACCATAAGAATTTATTGTAGGAATTTCCATAATTATTAGAGGAATTACTAGGGAACGGTCTAGCATTAAAGTTTCCTCTATAAGCATTGTTACCGAAACTATTCCTACCAACAAAATTCACATCCATAGATTCATTATTATTCTAAATCAAAGTAGACAAAGGCATATCATTGGGATCAAGAGGAGTATTTTTAGTAGCAAACAATTTCATAAGTCCATCCATCTTTCCACTCAAAACCTTGATTTCTTCTATAGCATGCACTTTTTTACTAGAAGATCTTTCGGTGTGCCATTGAGAATGATTAGCCATAATATTATCAAGAAGTTTTGTAGCATCTCCTAATGTGATTTCCATAAACGTGCCTCCCGCGGCCGAATCTAAGAGATTTCTAGAAGCAAAGTTCAAACCGGCATAAAAATTTTGTATGATCATCCATAAATTCAAACCATGAGTCGGGCAATTGTGAATCATCAATTTCATTCTTTCCCAAGATTGGGAAACATGCTCATGATCAAGTTGTTTAAAATTTATAATATCATTCCTAAGAGGGATGATCTTAGTGGGAGGAAAATACTTAGAGATAAAAGCATCTTTGCACTTGTTCCAAGAATCAATACTATTTTCAGGCAAAGACGAAAACCAAACTTTAGCATGATCTCTAAGTGAAAACGGAAATAACTTCAATTTACCAATATCATTATCCGTATATTTCTTCTTTTGCATATCACACAAATCAACAAAGTTGTTTAGATGAGTAGCGGCATCTTCAAAGGAAGGCCGGCGAATTGATCTTTCATAACAAGATTCAGCAAAGCAGTATTGATTTCACAAGACTCAACATCATTAAGAGGAGCAATCGGAGTACTAAGGAAATCATTATTATTGGTATTCGAGAAATCACACAACTTGGTATTATCTTGCGCCATGGCAACAAGTAATCCAACACACAAGCAAACAGAAAAAGGCAAGCGAAAAAGAGAGAGAAAAGATTGGGAAAGAGAGGGTAAATAAAACGGCAAGGGTGAAGTGGGGGAGAGGAAAACGAGAGGCAAATGGCAAATAATGTAAATGCGAGGGAGATGGGTTTGTGATGGGTACTTGGTATGTCTTGACTTGAGCGAAGACCTCCCCAGCAACAGTGCCAGAAATCCTTCTTGCTACGTCTTGAGATTGCGCTGGTTTTCCTTGAAGAGGAAAGGGTGATGCAGCAATAGTAGCGTAAGTATTTCCCTCAGTTTTTGAGAACCAAGCTATCAATCCAGTAGGAGGCTCCTCAAAAGTCCCACGCACCTACACAAACAAACAAAGAACTCGCAACCAACGCAATAAAGGGGTTGTCAATCCCTTCACGGCCACTTGCGAAAGTGAGATCTGATAGAGATAGTATGTAAGATAAATATATTTTTGGCATTTTATAATATAGATGCAAAAAGTAAAGATGCAAATAAAAGTAGATTGAAAGCAAATATGATAAAAGATAGACCCGGGGGCCATAGGTTTCACTAGAGGCTTCTCTCAAGATAGCATAAGTATTACGGTGGGTGAACAAATTACTGTCGAGCAATTGATAGAAAAGCAAATAATTATGAGATTATCTAGGCATGATCATGTATATAGGCATCACGTCCGCAACAAATAGACCAACTCCTGCCTGCATCTACTACTATTACTCCACACATCGACCGACTCCTGCCTGCATCTAGAGTATTAAGTTCATAAAGAACAGAATAACACATTAAGCAAGATGACATGATGTAGAGGGATAAACTCATGCAATATGATATAAACCCCATCTTTTTATCCTCGATGGCAACAATACAATACATACCTTGCAACCCTTTCTGTCACTGGGTAAGGACACCGCAAGATTGAACCCAAAGCTAAGCACTTCTCCCATGGCAAGAAAGATCAATCTAGTAGGCCAAACCAAACTGATAATTCGAAGAGACTTGCAAAGATAACTCAATCATACATAAAAGAATTGAGAGGAGATTCAAATATTTCTCATAGATAAACTTGATCATAAACACACAATTCATCAGATCTCGACAAACACAGCGCAAAAAGAGTTTACATCGAATAGATCTCCACAAGAGAGGGGGAGAACATTGTATTGAGATCCAAAAAGAGAGAAGAAGCCATCTATCTAATAACTATGGACCCGCAGGTCTGTGGTAAACTACTCACAACTCATCGGAGGGGCTATGGTGTTGATGTAGAAGCCCTCCATGGTCGAATCCCCCTCCGGCGGAGCACCGGTGAAGGCTCCAAGATGGGATCTCATGGATACCGAAGGTTACGGCGGTGGAAATTGTGTTTCGTTGGCTCCCTGGATGTTTTCGGGGTACATAGGCTTATATTGGAGGAATAAGTACGTCGGTGGCTGCCCGAGCGGCCTACGAGACAAGAGGCGCGCCCTGTAGGGGTGGGCGCCCCCTCCCCTCTCGTGGCCGCCTCGGCTGCTTCTTGACTTGCACTCCAAGTCCTCTGGATCACGTTCCTTCTAAAAATCATGCTCCCGAAGGTTTCATTCCATTTGGATTCCGTTTGATATTCCTTTTCTTCGAAATACTAAAATAGGCAAAAAAAACAGCAATACGGGTTGGGCCTCCGGTTAGTAGGTTAGTCCCAAAAATGATATAAATGTGTAAAATAAAGCCCATAAACATCCAAAAAGGGTAATATAATAGCCGGCGGGAGGAACCCTTGGGTCTGCAACTCTACCAATCGGCTATGAGGAACGGAACACTTCTCCCAATCGCCTGGCTTGGTGCTACGGGAGCGAGAGGAGGAACCACAACGGCCGGCCATGATGAGATGGATTTTTCCGAGCGCGCTCTGATGGATACTTGCTGGGAGGAGATGGTGTGATTTGGATCTAAGGATCCCCAACTCTTTAAATAGTCAATTTACTTGCATGGTCAGGGTGGCAAATGAAAAAATGCCCCGACTTCTCGCATCCGCTCGACACGTGGAGATAGCCTCTATTAAAGCACAGAAGCCGAGGAGTGCATAATTAATGGGAAGCCGGACACTGCTTGTTACAACAGGTACTCTGGAGAATTTGGAGAAGAACCTGCCTTGCAATGCCGAAGACAATCCGCGCGCCGGGCTCATCGTCATTGAAGCCTGGTTCGGGGGCTATTGAGAGAGTCCGGGATTAAGGGTTCCTCAGACAGCCGGACTATATACATTGGCCGGACTGTTGGACTATGAAGATACAAGATTGAAGACTTCGTCCCGTGTCCGGATGGGACTCTCCTTTGCGTGGAAGGCAAGCTTGGCAATTCGGATATGTAGATCTCCTTCTGTGTAAGTGTCTATATAAACTGGACGGTTTAGTCCGTAGGACAACAACGATCATAATCATAGGCTAGCTTCTAGGGTTTAGCCTCTACGATCTCGTGATAGATCAACTCTTGTAATACTCATGTCCTCAAGATCAATCAAGCAGGAAGTAGGGTATTACCTCCATCGAGAGGGCCTGAACCTGGGTAAACATCGTGTCCCCCGCCTCCTGTTACCATTAGCCTTAGACACACAGTTCGGGACCCCCTACCCGAGATCCGTGTGACGCCCGGATAATTAAGCTACAGTAACCAGCTACTAATGATGCCACGTCACCTTGATTACTGATGCTAATCTCGCGTTAGTTTGAAATCGATTCAAATTCAAATTCAAAATCAAGTAGACAATAAAAGTTTTCAAATATTAAAACTAAAATGTTCGGGGTGAGCCAAATAATGCATAGGTAAGTATGGTGGAGAAACCACATTTTTAGAAAAGGTTTAGTACTCTAAATATATTTTAAACAATAGCAAAAATAATTAGTTGAATGCCTTTTAAAATAAAATAAAATATTAAACTATTTTATTTAGTTGCCCAAACTTATGTGGCAGTAGCCTATTTACTAACACTAAATTAGGGACTACTTTTATAATTTACAAAACTAAAATAAAAGAGGAACTAAAGTAAAAAAGAAAACAGAAAAGGAAAATAAGTAAAAAGAAAAAACACAAATAAACAAAAAACCCAGAAGACACAAAAAGACCCCCCTGCTGGGCCGTAACCCAGCTAGCCATCAGGCCACCAGGAGGCCCATCTCGTCCCACCTTATCCCCTCGAGCAACCGAACCCTAGGGCGC
>NC_041389.1:139252581-139260225 GCF_002162155.2 Triticum dicoccoides
ACCGCTGACGACGCCGACCGGATCTTCCATCGCCGCCCGGACCCCCTCGCCAGCCTGCTTCCGCTCCGCCCCGTCGTCCTCGTCCCCCTCCCCAAGTCACTCCCCGCGCATCGTTGCCCCGTCCCTACGAACCCCGGGTGAGGCCCCTGGCCTCTCCCTCTCTCTTCCCGTCATCGCGGTCGCCGTTCTCCGCACGCGCACACACTCACTCGCCGTCGCCCCTCGCCCATGCGTGGCCACGCGCCCGCGCTGTCCCATCGTGGTCACCGCCCCTCTTGGCTCCAGCGCGTGCGCACCGCACCAATCGTCCCCGCGCCGAACCGCTCTGCGGTGCACTGCTGCTGCTACGCCCGTCCCGCGGCCACGCCGACGCGTCGCCCTGTGCGCTGCCGTCGGCCCCGTCCTCTGCTACCGCCGCCTCGCTCGCAGTCGGCGGCCCACTCCCTCACCCCCCAAGACCAGCGCCTTGCCTCCGTCCTGTGTGCGGCCCCGCCTCTGCCTGTGCCGCCACTGCCCTCCGCGATCACCCCTCTGCCGCCTCCCCTAGCCCTGGCCGCCGGCACCGGCATGCGCCGTGCGTGCCCAGCGCCCCTCGGGCATGCACCCGTTCGGGCTATGCCCGTTAACCGCACACCCGAACCCACTATGGCCCTTAGGGCCAATGACATGTGGGGCCCAGCCCACAAAATGTTTTAACAGAAAATGTAAAAGAAAATAATAGATAAATAGTTATTATTAAAATATTAATTAATTAATTAAAGAATTAATTAACTTAATTAATCCTGATTAAATTAATTTAATCACTAGTTACTTAATTAAACCCTGATTAGCCTGTTCAGTCAATGACATGCGGCTCCCACACGTCAGTTTGACCCAGTCAACGCCCTGTTGACTGCTGACGTCATGATGACGTCAGCATACACTATTCTGGATAATGTTGATTAGAATAATTAAATAAATTCTAAAAATGATTAAATCTTTTAAAATTAATATAAAATAAACCGTAGCTCGGATGGAAAAACTTGGTACATGAAAGTTGCTCAGAACGACAAGACGAATCCGGATACGCAGCCCGTTCGTCCGCCACACATCCCAAGCATAGAAAACACGCAACTTTCCCCCTCCGGTTCATCTGTCCGAAAACGCGAAACACCGGGAATACTTTCCCGGATGTTTTCCCCCTTCGTCGGTATCACCTACTACCGTGATTGGGCACACCTAGCATCGTTACTTGTCATGTCATGCATCGATATGCATCTGTTTGCATGGTATTCATTGTTTCTTCCCCCTCTTCTCTTCGGTAGACTACGAGACCGACGCTGCTGCTGCCCAGTTCGACTACGGAGTTGACGACCCCTCCTTCTTGCCTGAGCAACCAGGCAACCCCCCCCCTTGATCACCAGATAACACCTATTCTTCTCTATACTGCTTGCATTAGAGTAGTGTAGCATGTTACTGTTTGGTTACTCCTATTCTGTTGCATAGCCTATCATTGTTGCTACAGTCATTGATACCATACCCGCAATCCTAAATGCTTAGTATAGGATGCTAGTTTATCATCATTGGCCCTACATTCTTATCAGTCTGCCTTGCTATACTATTGGGCCGTGATCACTCGGGAGGTGATCATGGGTATATACTATACATATATACATACTACAGATGGTGACTAAAGTCGGGTCGGCTCGAGGAGTACCCGCGAGTGATTCACAGATTGGGGGCTGAAAGGACCTTTGTCCCGACGGCCCTCTGTGTGGATCTTTGTGGCGGAGCGACAGGGCATGTTGAGACCACCTAGGCGAGAGGTGGGCCTGGCCCTGGTCGGTGTTCGCAGCTGCTTCATAATAACACGCTTAACGAGATCTTGGTATTTGATCTGAGTCTGGCCACTGGCCTATACGCACTAACCAACTACGCGGGAAAGATATGGGCACTCGACGTCGTGGTATCAGCCGAAGCCTTCTTGACGTCAGCGACGGAGCGGCGCGCGCCAGATTGGACCACGTAACGTGACTTCCTTTGTAATGGAGGTTGCTAGGTCTGCTTCCGGCCGCCCACGCAACGTGCAGGTGTGCAATGGGCGATGGGCCCAGACCCCTGCGCGCATAGGATTTAGACCGGCGTGCTGACCTCTCTGTTGTGCCTAGGTGGGGCTGCAACGTGTTGATCTTCCGAGGCCGGGCATGACCCAGGAAAGTGTGTCCGGCCAAATGGGATCGAGCATGTTGGGTTATGTGGTGCACCCCTGCAAGGAAGTTTATCTATTCGAATAGTCGTGTCCCTCGGTAAAAGGACGACCCGGAGTTGTACCTTGACCTTATGACAACTAGAACCAGATAGTTAATAAAACACACCCAGATAAGTTCCACAGACAACCCGGTGATCGCTTTTTCATAGGGCAACGAGGGGAGGATCGCCGGGTAGGATTATGCTATTCGATGCTACTTGGAGGACTTCAATCTACTCTCTTCTACATGCTGCAAGACGGAGGCTGCTAGAAGTGTAGTCTTCGATAGGACTAGCTATCCCCCTCTTATTCTGGCATTCTACAGTTCAGTCCACTGATATGGCCTCCTTACACATATAACCATGCATATGTAGTGTAGCTCCTTGCTTGCGAGTACTTTGGATGAGTACTCATGATTGCTCTGCTCCCTCTTTTCCCCCGTTTTCCTCTTCTTCTCGGATGTCGCAACCACACGTTGGAGCCCAGGAGCCAGACGCCACCGTCGACGACGACTACTACACTGGAGGTGCCTACTACTACGTGCAGGCTGCTGACGACGACCAGGAGTAGTTTAGGAGGATCCCAGGCAGGAGGCCTGCGCCTCTTTCGATCTATATCCCCAGTTTGTGCTAGCCTTCTTAGGGCAAACTTGTTTACTCATGTCTGTACTCAGATATTGTTGCTTCCGCTGACTCGTCTATGATCGAGCACTTGTATTCGAGCCCTCAAGGCCCCTGGCTTGTATTATGATGCTTGTATGACTTATTTATGTTTTTAGAGTTGTGTTGTGATATCTTTTCGTGAGTCCCTGATCTTGATCATACACGTTTGCGTGCATGATTAGTGTACGATTGAATTGGGGGCATCACAAGTTGGTATCAGAGCCGACTGCCTGTAGGAATCCCCCATCCACACTCCTTGGCCGAAGTTGAGTCTAGTCGATGAAAACTGTTTTACTAACATGGTTGTGCGGCCCATGGGCCCACGTCGCCATTGGGTGGTATTAGGATCTTTTACTCCTCGATCTTTACTCCGGGACTCTGAACTCTTTTCTACTTGGGTTAAACGAATTTTGCTAACTCTCACATTAGGATCTTGTGATCACTTCCACCCTGGGGGCCCCTTATTACTGATGGTCGCCTGCTGCATCAGAAGATCCTGAAGATACTCTCCGATGTTCTCTAGAGACTTTATCCCTGTTGCTTTTGCAATTCCCTACCACCAAAACATCACTATGGATAAATGCATACACCAGTCGTTCTTACCTATATTCTCATTTGGACTTGTTATTACAAGATACCCCGAACTTCTCTCTATTGCTCCGAGAAAACTTTGTGATTACTGCCTTGTAGTTTCTAGTTGCCTGATTACACCTACAAATTAATCATCACCCTTACCGAGGATTTGTTTCTCCCCAGTTGTTCATGTGTTTCGCAAAAGACTTCGAAATACCATTCGATCTTCCGAAAATCCTGAGCAACCTATTGCTCTTGAAATTCTTGCTTGCTTGCATTATGGTTAATCCCACAAGTACAGTAATCTTATTGTCAGCCTTTGTCACCATCATTTGGAGTCCATTGATTCAAAATGTTGCGAATGCTCACAATCCTCAATCAGATCCTAGAATTCCTCCTTCTGTCTCAGACATCATTTTAAACATGAGCTAGTTCTCGACCAATCAAATTGTCGTCGATTGTACCCCTAAATCTGTTCAACTTATCCATTCTTAATCAGAACATTTGCTTCTGAGCCCTTGATTAAAATCACAATTCCCTTGTATTTGAGCTCTGAATTAGTCAGTTGTTTCTATAATCCAATGCCTTTGCATTGTTACTTCCTCTGGTTGTGTGTCGATGCTCACATCAGCTCCGTTATGGACCGGCAGATGCTTTGTTGGATTTTATCCAACAACGTCCTTCATATTCAATAACCTTGTGAGCCTTCCCTCGGATACATAATGCCTTTGGTAAATTGTATCCTCTGCTTTCTCAACCATGCTCTGCTTTCGAGCTTGTATAAATTACTCCTGAAGTTGTGGTGCATGTTTCCAAGATGCCTCGATGGGTTGAACCTATGCCTTTTCTAATCTGTGTGAACCCGGAAACTACTACGGGTCATACTCCACTGATGTTATGTCAGATAAAATTTCAACACTACAACTTCGTCGAAGGCGAGAAGTGAGTGAAAGGTTATGCATTAGAGAAGTGTGATTCGACCTTGAACTTTGTGTTCATGCCCATGGGCTCGATGTAGATCCTATCATGGAAGCTTCTTGTAATAATAACTATTTCTTTGATAAATATCATCTGGTATCTGTGAATTGATCCTTTGCAACCATGGATCCGACCATGATTGTTCTTCTTTGATCCATTTCTTGGACAAGTTAAAGCACTTGTCTTCTATAGATCAATGTGCATGTCCAACCTCTATTATGATCTACCTTTGAGTATTACCCCTAGTATCTCGAGCATATCATGCCATTGAACTACATCTTATGAACTTTTGATGAAGTACTGCCTTTCCCTCTCATTGTCACTTCATGGGTTCTGGGTTGTTAGTCACTCGAGAACACCGATAAGTGAATCGATACCGCACTCCGATTCAATACTATAAGTAATTTTCGTTGCTTATGAGTTTAATAATCCTTCAAGTCATTCCTGGCCTGATCGGCTATATCCTTATCATGAACTTTTTAACTGTGCTACCTGGTCCTCATTCCCGGAGCACCACTTTCGACGACGAGCTAAGCTTACGTCGATTTTCCTCATCATATCATTTCGCCTTGAAAGCAAGCTTGATTTTGAGTTTGTGTCGTACTCGTGGTTCCAATAACCTTTCGCTTCATCAGTCCTTTGACTTGATGTCATCGCCGATCGATTACACCTCCGTGAAATCTCTCGACAAATGTGTCATGATCATCATCAACATTCTGAGCTCTTCCAGGATATCAATTGAATTCATGATAAGGAATACCATCCTTGCCCTCGATGATTTGTGTTATCATCGACCACTTTATTGCCTTTCGTTCAAAACAAACTTGTTCGTGTTTTGTGTTATACCTTGAGTTCCTTGCTATCAAGCATTTTCTCTTCTTTACCTTGGAGTATTACCATCTTTTATGTTAGGAATGTCATGAGAATTTCACAACCTCTCAAGAAATTCTTGATATAGTAATACTTCTCACCATCACCATTCCTTCTTGGTCCCCGTGTTGTTTCCAACCGAAAAACCGACAATTGAACTTGGATGTGCGAATTCTAAACTTCTAGCGACCCTATTGCTTTGAAGTTAATGGTCTACATTTCATTCTTAGACCATTGGTTATCGAATCACCATTCTAAGCATTGATCTTGCTGCCTAAGGTCATATTTCGGGCACACCTTTCAACTAATGATTGATGGTGTATGTTTTCCTCGAGCATACAACATTATATCATTTGAATTGACAATTGCCATCTTCTTGTTCACCTTATTGTGGAAATCCATCCGTTTGGAATTCTCATAAATTGTCGCTGAGCCCGTCAGCCACCTTCTCATCCCCTCCTTGGTTTAATGATGAACTATTGCTTTAGGAACCCTCTCCCATAGTTCATTTCCCGAGAATCTTGCTATGTCATTTCGTCGATTTGTGTTGCACCTTTTCCTCTTGGACACCCTGAGTCTAAGGTATCATGACACCAATCGGATCTGAATCTCGATCAGATATGATGGTTGGGACAACTTTCCAAGAGTTATGATGTTGGTCCTTTGATGACCCGGTAACATGATATCATGCCTAGCACCCCCCCTCCCCTAGCTGGAGGACCTATCATTATAATTTCTTTTGCAAGGATATACCCCCAAAATATGTGTGTATACACATTTTCCCTTCCATTGTTCTGTTTAAACCTGATAACCACTTTTTCTTTCCATTGGTTTGTTTAAACCTTCTTGTGATCTATATTATATAAGCAGTAACATTTCCCTGCTTATGTAAACACCTCGTTGTACAATTCTATCAACAAGACCCTGTTACTATTGATGATGACATTCTGGTAGCCACCGATGGACGATAACTTCGCCTATTGGTCCGCCTCGTTCAACGAGCAGGAAAATGGTTCTCTTCGTCCCTCGCCCTTGGTACCGATGTTGTTGCCGACATAATCGACAGGCTACATTCTGACCTGCCTTGCTATCTTGACCATGCAAGAATTCACCGCTCCTCCTACTTTTAACCCACATGGTAGGCCCATAACCCACAGTTCCACAGGATCGAAACCTGACTCTCTTGTACATCCTTGATTCTGAAGTATCCTTTGCACCTGGCTTCGTATGTGATTCACGAGCTGAATGTTATACCATTATTCATCCTGGGATCAAACACCATGTTATTCTCGTTGTTCAAGCCCCCATTCCAGCTTCTGTCTAGTCATCGAATGATTGCCTACCCGTTTGAAACTTTGGTACCATCGTATATTGCACTCAATGAATTCACTGAAATACAACTCGTGGGGTACCTTGTGTATTTCCCATTGAGTTCACCATCAGATGCCCAGCTTTGTGGAGATGCGTTCTTTCGGAGTTTTTCCCCTTGGTCGCGTTCGTAGGACGATGGAGATCCCAAAGAAAGGATGACGAATTGATCATGATGACCTGGAGCAGAGAAATGAAGACTTCAACGTAATGGATCCACCTCTTCGAGAAGAGCAAGCTAGCATGGGAAGACCCGCTAGATTCATTACCAAACCTTCCCCCCTTTCACTACCTCTTAAATCTCGGGACGAGATTTCTTGTAGTGGAGGAGAATTGTGACGCCCGGATAATTAAGCTACAGTAACCATCTACTAATAATGCCATGTCACCTCGATTACTGATGCTAATCTCGCGTTAGTTTGAAACCGATTCAAATTCAAATTCAAAATCAAGCAAACAATAAAAGTTTTCAAATATTAAAACTAAAATGTTCGGGGTGAGCCAAATAATGCATAGGTAAGTATGGTGGAGAAACCACATTTTTAGAAAAGGTTTAGTACTCTAAAAATATTTTAAACAATAGCAAAAACAATTAGTTGAATGCCTTTTAAAATAAAATAAAATATTAAACTATTTTATTTAGTTGCCAAACTTAGGTGGCAGTAGCCTATTTACTAACACTAAATTAGGGACTACTTTTATAGTTTACAAAACTAAAATAAAAGAGGAACTAAAGTAAAACAGAAAATAGAAAAGGAAAATAAGTAAAAAGAAAAAAACAAAAATAAACAAAAAACCCAGAAGACACAAAAAGACCCCCCTGCTGGGCCGTAACCCAGCTAGCCATCAGGCCACCAGGAGGCCCATCTCGTACCACCTTATCCCCTCGAGCAACCGAACCCTAGCCCCCACGCACACCACTCCCCCACTCGCTCCTATCCCCACCCCACGACCCGATCTGGATCG
>NC_041389.1:139260653-139308309 GCF_002162155.2 Triticum dicoccoides
GGATCATCCATCGCCGCCCGGACCCCCTCGCCGGCCTGCTTCCGCTCCGCCCCGTCGCCCTCGTCCTCCTCCCCAAGTAGCTCCCCGCGCACCGTTGCCCCGTCCCTATGAACCCCGGTGAGGCCCCTGGCCTCTCCCTCTCTCCCCGTCGTCGCGGTCGCCGTTCTCTGCACACGCACACGCTCACTCGCCATCGCCCCTCGCCCGTGCATGGCCACGCGCCCGCCTGTCCCGTCGTGGTCACCGCCCCTCTAGGCTCCAGCGCGTGCGCGCCACACCAACCGTCCCCGCGCCGAACCGCTCCGCGGTGCACTGCTGCTGCTACACCCGTCCCGCGGCCACGCCGACGCGTCGCCCTGTACGCTGCCGTCGGCCCCGTCCTCTGTTACCGCCGCCTCGCTCAAAGTCGGCGGCCAACTCCCTCACCCCCCAGACCCGCGCCTTGCCTCCGTCCTGTGTGCGGCCCCGCCTCTACCTGTGCCGCCACTGCCCGCCGCGGTCACCCCTCTGCCGCCTCCCCTAGCCCTGGACGCCGGCACCGGCGTGCGCCGTGCGTGCCTAGCACCCCTCGGGCATGCACCCGTTCGGGCTATGCCCGTTAACCGCACACCCGAACCCACTATGGCCCTTAGGGCCAATGACATGTGGGGCCCAGCCCACAGAACATTTTAACAGAAAATGTAAAAGAAAATAATAGATAAATAATTATTATTAAAATATTAATTAATTAATTGAAGAATTAATTAACTTAATTAATCCTGATTAAATTAATTTAATCACTAGTTACTTAATTAAACCTTGATTAGCTTGTTCAGTCAATGACATGCGGCCCCCACACGTCAGTTTGACCCAGTCAATGCCCTGTTGACTGCTGACGTCATGCTGACGTCATGATGACGTCAGCATACACTATTCTAATGTTGATTAGAATAATTAAATAAATTCTAAAAATGATTAAATCTTTTAAAATTAATATAAAATAAACCGTAGCTCGGATGGAAAAACTTGGTAAATGAAAGTTGCTCAGAACGACGAGACGAATCCGGATACGCAGCCCGTTCGTCCACCACACATCCCTAGCATAGCAAACACGCAACTTTCCCCCTCCAGTTTATCTGTCCGAAAACGCGAAACACCAGGAATACTTTCCCGGATGTTTTCCCCCTTCGTCGGTATCACCTAATACCGCGATTGGGCACACCTAGCATCGTTACTTGTCATGTCATGCATCGATATGCATCTGTTTGCATGGTATTCATTGTTTCTTCCCCCTCTTCCCTCCGGTAGACTATGAGACCGACGCTGCTGCTGCCCAGTTCAACTACGGAGTTGACAACCCCTCCTTCTTGCCAGAGCAACCAGGCAAGCCCCCCCTCCCCCTTGATCACCAGATATCGCCTATTCTTCTCTATAATGCTTGCATTAGAGTAGTGTAGCATATTACTGTTCGGTTACTCCTATTCTGTTGCATAGACTGTCATTGTTGCTACAGTCATTGATACCATACCCGCAATCCTAAATGCTTAGTATAGGATGCTAGTTTATCATCATTGGCCCTACATTCTTGTCAGTCTGCCTTGCCATATTATTGGGCCGTGATCACTCGGGAGGTGATCACGAGTATATACTATACATATATACATACTACAGATGGTGACTAAAGTCGGGTCGGCTCGATGAGTACCCGCGAGTGATTCACGGATTGGGGGCTGAAAGGACCTTTGTCCCGACGGCCCTCTGTGTGGATCTTTGTGGCAGAGCGACAGGGCAGGTTGAGACCACCTAGGCGAGAGGTGGGCCTGGCCCTGGTCGGCATTCACGGTTGCTTCATAATA
This sequence comes from Triticum dicoccoides, assembly GCF_002162155.2. Lineage (NCBI taxonomy): Eukaryota > Viridiplantae > Streptophyta > Magnoliopsida > Poales > Poaceae > Triticum > Triticum dicoccoides. The sequence goes on from NC_041389.1 coordinate 139,262,489, forward strand.
ACACGCTTAACGAGATCTTGGTATTTGATCTGAGTCTGGCCACTGGCCTATACGCACTAACCAAATACGCGGGAAAGATATGGGCACTCGATGTCGTGGTATCAGCCGAACCCTTCTTGACGTCAGCGACGGAGCGGCGCGCTCCAGATTGGACCGCGTAACGTGACTTCCTTTGTAATGGAGGTTGCTAGGTCTGCTTCCGGCCACCCACGCAACGTGCAGGTGTGCAATGGGCGATGGGCCCAGACCCCTGCGCACATAGGATTTAGACCGGCGTGCTGACCTCTCTGTTGTGCCTAGGTGGGGCTGCGACGTGTTGATCTTTCGAGGCCGGGCATGACCCAGGAAAGTGTGTTCGGCCAAATGGGATCGAGCGTGTTGGGTTATGTGGTGCACCCCTGCAGGGAAGTTTATCTATTCGAATAGCCGTGTCCCTCGGTAAAAGGACGACCCGGAGTTGTACCTTGACCGTATGACAACTAGAACCAGATATTTAATAAAACACACCCAGATAAGTTCCACAGACAACCCGGTGATCGCTTTTTCACAGGCCGACGAGGGGAGGATCGCCGGGTAGGATTATGCTATGTGATGCTACTTGGAGGATTTCAATCTACTCTCTTCTACATGCTGCAAGATGGAGGCTACTAGAAGCGTAGTCTTCGATAGGACTAGCTATCCCCCTCTTATTCTGGCATTCTACAGTTCAGTCCACTGATATGGCCTCCTTACACATATACCCATGCATATGTAGTGTAGCTCCTTGCTTGCGAGTACTTTGGATGAGTACTCACGGTTGCTTTGCTCCCTCTTTTCCCCCGTTTTCCTCTTCTTCTTGGTTGTCGCAACCAGGCATTGGAGCCCAGGAGCCAGACGCCACCGTCGACGACGACTACTACACTGGAGGTGCCTACTACTACGTGCAGGCTGCTGACGACGACCAGGAGTAGTTTAGGAGGATCCCAGCCAGGAAGCGTGCGCCTCTTTCGATCTATATCCCCAGTTTGTGCTAGCCTTCTTAAGGCAAACTTGTTTACTCATGTCTATACTCAGATATTGTTGCTTCCGCTGACTCGTCTATGATCGAGCACTTGTATTCGAGCCCTCGAGGCCCCTGGCTTATATTATGATGCTTGTATGACTTATTTATGTTTTTAGAGTTGTGTTGTGATATCTTCCCGTGAGTCCCTGATCTTGATCGTACATGTTTGCGTGCATGATTAGTGTACGATTGAATCGGGGGCGTCACAATCCGCCAGTTTTGACACCGACAACGGCCTAGGAATAAAAGTATGGCGGGTCAATATTACGGTGATAAGCCGCCTAATGGTGGCAGTCAGTAGCTGCAAGCCGGTTATGGATATAAGATTAATCATTATTAACAAGTATGGAGAAATCGTAAGCCGCCCTTGTAAGAGGGTAAGGCGACTCTCAGGACGATGGATATATGGCAGGTCAAGTTATGGCAATTTAAGCCGGCTAGATGCTGGTGGGTTGTAAATTTATTATTAAGCCACCTCAATGATGAAAGGCGGATCACTTATCTACAGATCCAAGGTTGATGGAATTTTGCTAAGTATTGGGCAAACAAGTTTCATAGTTTACGCCTATAATTTTGGATCTACGGATATTCAGGAAATGAAGAACAATGGCTAAACCTAAAGTGTAGTAACAAAAAAAGTGGCATGATGTGCATTGATTCTAAAAAAATAAGGGGATCGGTTCGAGATGCAAAATAAGAGCTAAAACAAGTATCGCCTCACTTCTGCCTAGTTTTTGGATTGAGCTACATTCTCTAAGCAGGAGATGTACTAACTTGGATGAACTTGGTCGAACATCGATGAACTTGATGAAGTAGGGTGATCTAATGTGGATCTGAGAAAGGAGCAAGACGATAGCTAGTGGTGCGGATGACTAGCAGATGAGCGCTGCAGGTCTCTGGTCCCAACAGGTTGATGCAGCAACCTGGATGGAGTAGTCCGCAGAGTTCGGCTCGGGCAGCGAAGCTCCAGTGGTGTCGGATGATGCGAGGAAGAAGAAGAAGAAGAAAAGGAGGCGACAGGGGTGAGAAGTGAAAAGACAGGCCCTCGTGCCTATTTATAAGGGGAAGTTGATAAATAGTAAAATGGCACGTGCGAAAGTCGAGGAGGTGTCATGATTATCTTAACCAAGGAGGTGCCTCGATTCTCGGAATGGCTGATTAATGCAAAGATCCGTTGTGATGTCATGACTTTTTTCTAGATTTATTTCACATGACGTCATGGCGGGTTACAATAGTCTATTCATGAGTTAAGGATTTGAAAAGAACCAGACATGACTCGCCAGCCAGAGATAGTGGAGATTGACATGAAAAAGTTCAAATCAATCTAGGGGCCTAATGTTGGGGATATAACCCCACGATGAGACCTGCCCTGACTAGGCCAGGTTAGGCTATTGGCAACTCATGAAGAGGGCCTTAAACAGGCCTAGGAGGTCAAAATATGAAACCCAAAGGGCGACTTATGAGACGAGCCACCGGAGTCCCAAGCCAAGAAGATGGTGTGAGACCCGGCATGGTAAGCCGCCCAATGGCGACTTGCCTAGCAAGGCAAGGATACTTAGAACCAGAGTCGATTACGTTGTATGATCCGATCTGGACTCTTGTAAGTCTAGGGCCTTGACCTATGTATATAAAGGCGAGACCCTACGGCGGGTAATCCTAAGTTACAATCAATCGATAGCTAGGTTAAGCGATTCTGCTCCCTTGTAATCGATACTCAAGCAATACAACTCAAAGGAGGACGTAGGCTATTACCTCGATCGTGAGGGGCGAAACCTAGGTAAGCTCAAGTCCTTCGTCCCATTCAACCCCTTCGAGCTAACCTACGTTGTGATGGATCCACACCTAAGTCCTTTCACAAGGCATCCGCCGCTACAAAACCACAACACCATGCAACCGTTCGATCTCGGATCAAAGGTGTCGGGGATATACCCCGCGGTATGACCCGGCTGGAATTATGACCTGGCCGGACTTGGCGACTCACCAGAGACCCATCTAGAGCTAGGCAACTCACTGGCGATCCACCCGGACCTGGCGGTTTACATGTAACCTACCTGGACATTATGATCACTTGAGACCCGGCGGGCAGAACAGACGGATGGCAAGGCCCAAGGCCCAGCAGGCCGGCTTATACTCTGGTGGGCCGGCTTAAGAGGAAAGCGTAAGGAATATTCCCTTACAAAGGAAGCAAGACTAGGACTCCACTTGTAATTGAGTAATCCTAATCCTACTAGGACTAGTCATGTAACCCACCTGTCGGTGTCAAAACCGGCGGATCTCGGGTAGGGGGTCCCGAACTGTGCGTCTAGGCGGATGGTAACAGGAGACAAGGGACACGATGTTTTTACCCAGGTTCGGGCCCTCTCGATGGAGGTAAAACCCTACTCCTGCTTGATTGATATTGATGATATGGGTAGTACAAGAGTGGATCTACCACGAGATCAAGGAGGCTAAACCCTAGAAGCTAGCCTATGGTATGATTGTTGTAATGGTTGTTCGTCCTACGGACTAAAACCCTCCGGTTTATATAGACACCGGGGAGGGCTAGGGTTACACAGAGTCGGTTATAATGGTAGGAGATCTACATATCCGTATCGCCAAGCTTGCCTTCCACGCCAAGGAAAGTCCCATCCGGACACGGGACGAAGTCTTCAATCTTGTATCTTCATAGTCTTGGAGTCCGGCTGACGATGATAGTCTGGCTGTCCGGACACCCCCTAGTCCAGGACTCCCTCAGTAGCCCCTGAACCAGGCTTCAATGATGATGAGTCCGGCGCGCATATTGTTCGACATTGCAAGGCGGGTTCCTCCTCCGAATAATTCATAGAAGATTGTGAACACCAGGATAGTGTCCGGCTCTGCAAAATAAATTCCACATTCCACCGTAGAGATAATAATATGTAAACAAATTCGATCTGCTGACATATTTTGTGGCATGACATCACACCACTACCAAGCCTTTACTTGAATCGTTTCTTTTACTATACCACCTCCGCGCGTTTAGCGAAGCGGTTTCCTTGGCACGTCTTGTCGAAGCAGAGATCGTGTTCCCCCTTATTCCGGGATTCTCATCAATACGGACGTGGGTAACCCAACCGCGCCATTGATGGTGGCGCTTGGGAGATAAGTGAGTTTTACCAGGCCGGTGGGGACGCATAGTTTTCGTCCGCCCATATATAAGGGGATAAGGATCCACCTTTTCACCTACGCCTTCTTCCTCCTTTGCTTATCCATCTCCGCGTACTCGAGCTCCAGCGCCCAAGTTCACGCATCTCGTCTCGACCTTCTCCGACCATGTCTGGAGCGGGAGGCAAATGGATGGCCTCCTCCGTCACGGAGGGGCACGTCGAAAGACTGCGCAGCGCCGGATATCTGTCCAGCGACATCGCGCACCGGCTGCCCGACAAGGGGAAGCTCATCCCCACCCCCAGGCCCCATGAGAGGGTCGTATTCCTTCCCCACTTCCTCCGCGGACTGGGCTTTCCACTTCACCCCTTTGTCCGGGGGCTCATGTTCTACTACGGCCTGGACTTCCAAGATCTGGCGCCAAACTTCATCCTCAACATCTCGGCGTTTATCGTCGTGTGCGAGGCCTTCCTCTGCATCCAGCCCCACTTCGGTTTGTGGCTCAAGACCTTCAACGTCAAGCCGAAGGTGGTGAAGGGCACTCAAGCGGAGTGCGGAGGCGCCATGTTGGGCAAGATGCCCAATGTCATCTGGCTCGAAGGGGCCTTCGTGGAGTCCGTCAAGGGGTGGCAATCGGGGTGGTTCTATATCACCGAGCCGCGCGACCCCAAGTGGGCGGCGGCCCCCGAGTTCAGATCTGGCATCCCTATGCAGCTCACCTCCTGGATAGAGAAGGGACTGCTATGGGGTAATTCGGAGGAGCTGACCGGACTTCAAACCTGTATCCAGAAGCTGGTGAACAAGAAGCTCAGGCTTGTCAATGTGGTCCAGGTCATGCTCGTCCGCCGGATTCTCCCTTGCCAACAACGGGCTTTTAATTTGTGGGAGCTCGATCCGGCACGGCACCAGGCCTTGAGCGGGCTCTTCGACACGACGTACGAAGCCGCCTGGAGGGTGCTGTTCAAGGGCGGAGAAGCCCCCGCGTCCATGATGGAAGACCGCGGATTCAGCACCAAGCGCCCGGCCGGCGAGGTAAGCTTTGTTATCCTCTAAGGGACTTTTATTTTCTTTCATAGTTTGACTCTATGCGGGATCTAAAACTCCCAATGCCTTTGACAGGACTGGCAAAGGACGTCCGGACAGGTAAACTATCCGGCTCCCCTCCCCGAAGACCCAGCAGACGCCCGCTTGACGGGGCTGCTGGTCCCGGCACTCTATGTGGTGCCGGAGAAGAAGGCCAAGAAGGAGGCCACGGGTACTCGAAAGAGTTCCTGTTTTTAGGTGTCCGACGACTCCGAGGCGGACTCCTCCCCCGAAGGCGAGGAGGAGGAAGAAGACTCTCTCCCATAGGAAGGAGAGAGGAAAAGGAAGGCTTCCCCAACAGGGGAGGCCGAAGGGTCCAAGAGGGGAAGGACTATTCCCCCGGACAGCTCCACCAACGCCAACGTTGGCGATGAAGAGTGTCCCTCAAGGGCCAGGCCTCCGGCAAGATCGTAAGTATCCGGATTCCTGAATCATTTATAATTTCTCTTTTGTGTCACATAGTGTCCCTCTAATGCCGCACGCTGCCTGCAGTCCGGCCGATGATGATCTCCCCGCTTCATCGAGCGGGTCGTTGGCTCCGTTGGATGTAGATTCCATCCCGACTGCCTCCACCCCTCGCAACACTGAGGACGCTGAGGCGGGATCCCGAGAAGGGACCCATCAGGAGGAGGCTCCAGAGGCGCCACAAGGCAGCCTCCCGAACTTTGCGCCGGACTCCACGCCGGAACCCGCAGTGGTTCCGGAGTCCGGCAGGCGGCCCCTTCGCAAGAAGGGCAAGACCGTGAAGCCGGCGGCTTTCGTCCAACCGGAGGCGCCGGACAGCTTGTTGGAGGCGCTCAAAGGCGCTTCCATCGAGGAAGAACACCGCACTATCATGAGTGTGGTGATTCAGAAGGTTCATCTCGCCAAGAGCGGGCTGACCGAAGCCTGCAGTAGCCTTCTAACAGGCTTTGAGGTAAGAAGTTAAAAATATGCAATGTAATACCGCATAGACAGTAGCCCCTGATGCTCGGTTCGGTGTTCGGAAAGAAAAGCCGGACTGAGGATCTAAAAAAAAGATATATGCAGGGTTGCTAAAAATTATGTCAATATGGGTTTGCAGGCTGCACTGCTGACCTCTGCCGCATTAACTGCGGAGGTCGGTGCTTTGAAGCGGGACCTCGAGCGGTCCGAGCAAGAGCTCGGCCGTGCCAAGAAGCAACTCGAGGACAAAGAAGGTGAGTAACACCACTTTGAAATTTGTACCTTACAGAAAAGGATTTAGGTTGCAATAAAAATAACAAGGATAACGTGGGTACTACAGGGGCCTCGAACGAGGTGGCGACCCTGAGGGAGGCCGTGTCCGCGGCCGAACGCAATGCGGCCGCGGAACGAGCGGAGCGAGAGAGGCAGGAGGCGCGGGTGGCGGAGGTGCGGCAAGAGCTCCAGGCTCTCATGGAAAAGCATGAGAGTTTGGAGCGTGACTCGAAGACTCGAGAGTCCGAGCTTGCCTCAGCTCTTGAAAGTGCCAAAGCCGCTAAGGCCGAGGCCCATAAGGCCCTCCAGGAGATTGAGGCGACGAAGAAGATAGCGGCGGGTAAGTCATTTTTATTGCAAAGCAAGCATGTGAATGTAAATTACCAGTTACTTACCCGAATTCGGAGCTCTCCAGGGGCGTTTGCAGATCTGCCTTGCAGTTTGTCCGATGCCGCCACATTCTACCGGGCTGAGGAGGGGAGCTCGACGGAGAAGGTCTTCTGGTCTCAGTACGCTGAGGCCGGACATCCGGTGCCCCCTAGCGACCAGCTGAAGCAGCTGGTCGAGCTCCACAAGGTAGCCGAGGAGGCCATGAAGGGCCTCATAGTCCGGCTGTGGCCTGGAGAGGCCATGCCTGGGAGCTACTTCGGCCTCGTGCGGCGGCTGGTGGATGCGTGCCCCTGGGTGGAGGTCATCAAGCGCTCCGCCTGCATTGAAGGTGCCCGTCGGGCCCTTGCCTGTGCAAAGGTGCATTGGGGCAGGCTGGATGCGGAGAGGCTCCTGACGGACGCGCCGCCGCCGGGCAAAGAGTATCGTACACCCGAGATGTGTTATAAGACTGTCCTGAAGGGTGCCCGCAAGATTGCGGATGAGTGCCCCAGAGATGTAATTATTGAGTAGACTCGCTATGTGTTATCTTGTGCGCTGAAAACTTTGTTCATATGCGCTAAGAAACGCTTATTGATTTAAAATATTACCTTCTGTGCGGCCGTTTATTAAATCTGAGAGATGGCAAGTCGTCGGCTTCAGCCCCCATGCCACGAGTGCTGGGGTGTTCGGGATAAACTTGAGCACTCTTGTTCCCATTTTTGGGTCCATCTAGGGAGGCGCTCAACACAACGAACAAGGCAACCGGACTTATAATGCTTGAACACTCTCACTTAGCCATAGAATTCTATAATTTTAAATTTCGGCGAAGCCCCTAGTATTCGGAAGACCGAGTTCGGGGCGCTATCCACGCCTTGGCCGGACATTATCCGGTTCTTCGCTCAAAGCGGCATAAGTCTTTAGGGACTCGAAAAGACCTCTCGAACAGCGACCAGTCTCTCGCCTTATCATGACAGTCAGTTTTAGCTTTCTCCACTGAGGCGCTTGCCCAGCTCAACCGGGGCGCAATCGCAGTGGTTCTCCCAGTGCTACCTTAGCCGACAGAACAGAACGTAAGGTATCGAAACATGGGAGCCGGGCAAACCCAACTATTGACCCAAGACATGATTCGGAGCCGATTCATATAATGCTATAAGTTCGGGGTGCCGCACTTGTGAAAGTGTTCGGACTTATCACACCATAATGCGGGGAACGTAAGCCCCTGGTGTATTCGGCCGTACCAAATTGTACGGATGCAGGATGTCGTAAATGAACATATATGTAAAGTAATGCAATTATAGGCAAAAAGTGCTGCATTATTTATTCGAGGAATTCTACTATGAGTGCGGAATGATACAAATGGTGCAGTAAGCAAGGGATTGGACTATCTTAAACATGTCCCCCTCCAGGGGTGGGCTGCGGAATGTTGTAATAAACAGATTTAATGCTCGTAATGGAGACCACCTGAGTGCTCGTCGTAGCCCTTGTTCCTCCCTGGCTATTGCATCGTGAGTTCGGCCGATCTACTGCCGGACAGGACCTCTTGTAAACGGAGTCCTGTGTATGAAAAGAAGAAAAATAAAAATAAAAAGAGCGACACACTTGGGAGCCCCTGGTGTGGTCGAGCCGCACTCTGGGTCTGTTGTGGTCGTGCCCCTCCCCCTATGCCCATGGTATCTCCAGGGCGTAATGATGTACGCGGAGATCTTGTCTTGCAATCATGCGAGGGTTGGGGTTGGGGCCGCATTGCTACGCTTTCTCGGAACGTGCCACGTGGTCTTGATTGATGTTGCTCCGGGCGCGTTTGGTCGTGTCCGGTCGTTTAACGGCCGGACTCGAAAATTGCCTTAGAAGGCTGCTCTGTATTTCTGCCGCAAGAGCCACTGTATGTTCCTCCGTTCGGAGGGAGCGTTCCGTATTTCCATTGACCGTGATGACTCCACGAGGGCCTGGCATCTTGAGCTTGAGGTATGCATAATGCGGCACCGCGTTGAACTTTGTGAACGCGGTTCGTCCGAGCAGGGCGTGATAGCCGCTGCGGAACGGGACTATGTCGAAGATTAACTCCTCGCTTCGGAAATTATCCGGGGATCCGAAGACCACTTCCAGTGTGACTGAGCCTGTACAATTGGCCTCAACACCTGGTATGACACCCTTGAAGGTCGTCTTTGTAGGTTTAATCCTTGAGGGGTCTATGCCCATCTTGCGCACTGTATCCTGATAAAGCAGGTTCAGGCTACTGCCGCCGTCCATCAGGACTCTCGTGAGGTGAAATCCATCGACGATTGGGTCTAAAACCAATGCGGCGAATCCGCCATGGCGGATACTGGTCGGATGGTCTCTTCGATCGAAAGTGATCGGGCAAGAGGACCATGGATTGAACTTCGGGGCGATTGGCTCCATCGCATATACGTCCCTTAGTGCATGCTTCCGCTCCCTCTAGGGTATGTGGGTTGCGTATATCATGTTTACCGTCCGCACTTGTGGGGGGAAGCCCTTCTGTCCTCTATTGTTCGGCGGCCGGGTCTCTTCCTCGTCATCGTTGTGAAGCCCCTTATCATTGTTTTTGGCAATTAACTTGCCTGCCTGATTAAATACCCAACAATCTCTGTTGGTGTGGTTAGCTGGCTTTTCGGGGGTGCCATGTATCTGGCATGAGCGGTCGAGTATTCCGTCCAGATTGGACGGACCTGGAGTGGTTCTTTTGAATGGCTTCTTCCGCTGACCGGGTTTAGAGCCTCGGAATCCGGCGTTGACTGCCGTATCCTCATTGTTGTTGTCGCTAACGCGGCGTTTGTTTTTGCTTCGACGCGACCTGCCGTTGTGGTCCTTAGTATCCGGACTGCCGGCATTTTTACTGAGGTTGTTGCTGTGAGCTAGCCAGCTATCCTCTCCCGCACAGAAGCGGGTCATTAATGATGTGAGGGCTGCCATGGATTTCGGCTTTTCCTGTCCTAGGTGCCGGGCTAGCCATTCGTCGCGGATGTTATGTTTGAAGGCTGCGAGGGCCTCTGCATCCGGACAGTCGACGATTTGATTTTTCTTGGTTAAGAACCGTGTCCAGAACTGTCTGGCCGATTCATCTAGCTGCTGAATTATGTGGCTTAGGTCATCGGCGTCTGGTGGTCGCACATATGTGCCCTGGAAGTTGTCGAGGAATGCGGCTTCTAGGTCCTCCCAACACCCAATTGACTCTGCGGGCAAGCTGTTCAGCCAATGCCGAGCTGGTCCTTTAAGCTTGAGCGGGAGATATTTGATGGCGTGGAGATCATCGCCGCGGGCCATATGGATATGAAGGAGATAATCCTCGATCCAAACCATGGGGTCTGTTGTGCCACCGTAGGATTCAATGTTGACGGGTTTAAACCCTTCAGGGATTTGATGATCCATTACTTCGTCTGTGAAGCATAGTGGGTGTGCGGCGCCTCTGTACTGAGCAATGTCACGACGTAGCTCAAGAGAGCGTTGTCTGCTATGTTCGGCCCGGCCGGAGTTGCTGTATCCGGCACGACCGTATTCGTCGTGGGTCGTGGGGCGTCCACGTGATCCATAGATAGATCTGGATTGTCTTGCCTTATCCTCCAATATATCCCGCAAGTCCGGCGCGTTCCCCCGTGGCTTCATACTTTTTGAGCGGTGCCGGGGTACGGTTCTTGTGGAGGGCCTAAATGCCTCTCTGTCGCGGCCACGAGGTGGTCGGTCTGCCGTATTGTGCGTTGGTGATGAGGGTTTGTATGCTTCCTGTTGGGATTCGTAGTAATTTCAAAAAATTTCCTACGCGCACACAGGATCATGTGATGCATAGCAACGAGAGGAGAGTGTTGTCTACGTACCCAATGCAGACCGACTGCGGAAGCGATGACACGACGTAGAGGAAGTAGTCGTACGTCTTCACGATCCAACCGATTAAGTACCGAAACTACGGCACCTCCGAGTTCGAGCACACGTTCAGCTCGATGACGATCCCCGGACTCCGATCCAGCAAAGTGTCGGGGAAGAGTTTCGTCAGCACGACGGCGTGGTGACGATCTTGATGAACTACAGCAGCAGGGCTTCGCCTAAACTCCGCTACAGTATTATCGAGGAATATGGTGGCAGGGGGCACCGCACACGGCTAAGGAATCGATCACGTGAATCAACTTGTGTCAACTTGTGTCTATGGGGTGCCCCCTGCCCCTGTATATAAAGGATGGAGGAGGAGGAGGCCGGCCAAGGCAAAGGTGCGGCCAGGATAGGGAGTCCTACTAGGACTCCAAGTCCTAGTAGGAGTCCACCAAGAGGGGAGGAAGGGAGAAGGAATAGGAGGAGAAGGAGAGGTGGCGGGCCCCCTTTTCCCTAGTCCAATTCGGACTAGAGGGGAGGGGGGGCGCAGCCTTTTTCTCCTCTTCCCACTAAAGCCCATCAAGGCCCAATACTCTTCTCCGTATTCCCGTAACCCCCCGGTACTCCGGAAAATACCCGAATCACTCGGAACCTTTCCGAACTCCGAATATAGTCGTCCAATATATCGATCTTTACGTCTCGACCATTTCAAGACTCCTCGTCATGTCCCCGATCTCATCCGGGACTCCGAACTCCTTCGGTACATCAAAACTCATAAACTCATAATATAACTGTCATCGAAACCTTAAGCGTGCGGACCCTACGGGTTCGAGAACAATGTAGACATGACCAAGACACGTTTCCGGTCAATAACCAATAGCGGGACCTGGATGCCCATATTGGCTCCTACATATTCTACGAAGATCTTTATCGGTCAGACCGCATAACGACATACGTTGTTCCCTTTGTCATCGGTATGTTACTTGCCCGAGATTTGATCATCGGTATCCAATACCTAGTTCAATCTCGTTACCGGCAAGTCTCTTTACTCGTTCCGTAATACATCATCTCGCAACTAACATATTAGTTGCAGTGCTTGCAAGGCTTATGTGATGTGCATTACCGAGAGGGCCCAGAGATACCTCTCCGACAATCGGAGTGACAAATCCTAATCTCGAAATACGCCAACCCAACATCTACCTTTGGAGACACCTGTAATGCTCCTTTATAATCACCCAGTTACGTTGTGACGTTTGGTAGCACCCAAAGTGTTCCTCCGGCAAACGGGAGTTGCATAATCTCATAGTCATAGGAACATGTATAAGTCATGAAGAAAGCAATAGCAACATACTAAACGATCAGGTGCTAAGCTAATGGAATGGGTCATGTCAATCAGATCATTCAACTAATGATGTGACCTCGTTAATCAAATAACAACTCATTGTTCATGGTCAGGAAACATAACCGTCTTTGATTAACGAGCTAGTCAAGTAGAGGCATACTAGTGACACTCTGTTTGTCTATGTATTCACACATGTATTATGTTTCCGGTTAATACAATTCTAGCATGAATAATAAACATTTATCATGATATAAGGAAATAAATAATAACTTTATTATTGCCTCTAGGGCATATTTCCTTCAGTCTCCCACTTGCACTAGAGTCAATAATCTAGTTCACATCGCCATGTGATTTAACAGCAATAGTTCACATCACCATGTGATTAACACCCATAGTTCACATCGCTATGTGACCAACACCCAAAGGGTTTACTAGATTCAGTAATCTAGTTCACATCGCTATGTGATTAACACCCAAGGAGTACTAAGGTGTGATCATGTTTTGCTTGTGAGAGAATCTTAGTCAACGGGTATGTCATATACAGATCCGTAAGTATTTTGCGAATTCTATGTCTACAATGCTCTGCACGGAGCTACTCTAGCTAATTGCTCCCACTTTCAATATGTATCTAAATCAAGACTTAGAGTCATCTAGATTAGTGTCAAACTTGCATCGGCGTAACCTTTTACGACGAACCTTTTTCCATAATCGAGAAACATATCCTTATTCCACTAAGGACAATTTTGACCGCTCTCCAGTGATCTACTCCTAGATCACTATTGTACTCCCTTGCCAAACTCAGTGGTATGGCATACAATAGATCTGGTATACAGCATGGCATACTTTATAGAACCTATGACTGAGGCATAGGGAATGACTTTCATTCTCTTTCTATTTTCTGCCGTGGTCGGGCTTTGAGTCTTACTCAACTTAACACCTTGCAACACAGTCAAGAACTCCTTCTTTGACTGTTCCATTTTGAACTATTTCAAAAATTTATCAAGGTATGTATTCATTGAAAAAAATCTTATCAAGCGTCTTCATCTATCTATATAGATCTTGATGCTCAATGTGTAAGCAGCTTCACCAAGGTCTTTCTTTGAAAAACTTCTATTCAAGTATCCTTTCATGCTTTGCAGAATAATTCTACATTATTTCCGATCAACAATATGTCATTCACATATACTTATCAGAAATGTTGTAGTGCTCCCACTCACTTTCTTGTAAATACAGGCTTCACTGTAAGTCTGTACAATAACTATATGCTTTGATCAACTTATCAAAGCGTATATTCCAACTCCGAGATTCTTGCACCAGTCCATAAATGGATCGCTGGAGCTTGCACACTTTGTTAGCTCCCTTTGGATCGACAAAACCTTCCGGTTGCATCATATACAACTCTTCTTCCAGAAATCCATTCAGGAATGCAGTTTTGACATCCATCTGCCAAATTTCATAATCATAAAATGCGGAAATTGCTAACATGATTCGGACAGACTTTTAAGCATCGATACGAGTAAGAAAATCTCATCGTATTCAACACCTTGAACTTTGTCAAAAACCTTTTTCGACAAGTCTAGCTTTGTAGATAGTAACACTACTATCAACGTCTGTCTTCCTCTTGAAGATCCATTTATTCTTAATGACTCACCGATCATCGGGCAAGTCAATCAAAGTCTACACTTTGTTCTCATACATGGATCATATCTCAGATTTCATGGCCTCAAGCCATTTCGTGGAATCTGGGCTCATCATTGCTTCCTCATAGTTCGTAGGTTCATCATGGTCTAGTAACATGACTTCCAGAACATGATTACCGTACCACTCTGGTGCGGATCTTACTCTGGAAGACCTACGAGGTTTGGTAGTAACTTGATCTGAAGTTTGATGATCATCATCATTAACTTCCTCACTTATTGGTGTAGGAATCACTGGAACTGATTTCTATGATGAACTACTTTCCAATAAGGGAGAAGGTATAATTACCTCATCAAGTTCTACTCTCCTCCCACTCACTTCTTTCGAGAGAAACTCCTTCTCTGGAAAGGATCCATTTAGCAACGAATGTCTTGCCTTCGGATCTGTGATAGAAGGTGTACCCAACAATTTCCTTTGGGTATGAAGACGCACTTCTCCGATTTGGGTTCGAGCTTATCAGGATGAAACCTTTTTCACATAAGCATCGCAGCCCCAAACTTTAAGAAACAACAGGTTAGGTTTACTGCTAAACCATAGTTCATACAGTGTCGTCTCAACGGATTTAGATGGTGCCCTATTTTAAAACGTGAATGCAGCTGTCTCTAATGCATAACCCCAAAACGATAGTGGTAAAGAGATATCATAGATCGCACCATATCAAATAAAGTGCGGTTACGACGTTCGGACACACCATAACGATGTGGTGTTCCAGGTGGCGTGAGCTGTGAAACTATTCCACATTGTTTTAATTGAAGACCAAACTCGTAACTCAAATATTTGTCTCCGCGATCAGATCGCAGAAACTTTATTTTCTTGTTATGATGATTTTTCCACTTCACTCTGAAATTCTTTGAACCTTTCAACTATTTCAGACTTATGTTTCATCAAGTAGATATACCCATATCTGCTCAAATCATCTTGTGAAGGTCAGAAAACAACGATGCTTGCCACGAGCAACAGCACTCATTGGATCGCATACATCGGTATGTATTATTTCCAACAAGTCAGTAACTCGTTCCATTGTTCCGAAGAACGGAGTTTTAGTCATCTTGCCCAAAAGGCACGGTTCGCAAGCATCAAATGATTCATAACCAAGTGATTCCGAAAATCCATCTTTATGGAGTTTCTTCATGCGCTTTACACCGATATGACCCAAACGGCAGTGCCACAAATAAGTTGCACTATCATTATTAACTTTGCATCTTTTGGCATCAATATTATGAATATGTGTATCACTACGATCGAGATCCAATGAACCATTTTCATTGGGTGTGTAACCATATAAGGTTTTATTCATGTAAATAGAACAACAGTTTATTCTCTTACTTAAATGAGTAACCGTATTGCAATATACATGATCAAATCATATTCATGCTCAACGCAAACACCAAATAACATTTATTTAGGTTCAACACTAATCCCGAAAGAATAGGGAGTGTGCGATGATGATCATATCAATCTTGAAACTACTTTCAACACACATCATCACTTCACCCTTAACTAGTTTCTGTTTATTCTGCAACTCCCGTTTCGAGTTACTACTCTTAGCAACTGAACCAGTACCAAATACCGAGGGGTTGCTATAAACACTAGTAAAGCACACATCAAACACCTGTATATCAAATATACCCTTTTTCACTTTGCCATCCTTCTTATCCACCAAATATTTAGGGTAGTTCCGCTTCCAGTGACCATTTCCTTTGCAGTGTAAGCACTCAGTTTCAGGCTTTGGTTCAGCTTTGGGCTTCTTCGTGGGAGTGACAACTTGCTTGTCAATCTACTTGAAGTTCCCCTTTCTTTCCCTTTGCCCTTTTCTTGAAACTAGTGATCTTGTCAACCATCAACACTTGATGCTCTTTCTTGATTTCTACCTTCGTTGATTTCAACATCACGAAGAGCTCGGGATCATTTTCATCATCCCTTGCATACTATAGTTCATCACGAAGTTCTACTAACTTGGTGATGGTGACTAGAGAATTCTGTCAATCACTATCTTATCTGGAAGATTAACTCCCACTTGATTCAAGCGATTGAAGTACCCAGACAATCTGAGCACATGCTCACTAGTTGAGCGATTCTCCTCCATCTTTTAGCTATAGAACTTGTTGGAGACTTCATATCTCTCAACTCGGGTATTTGCTTGAAATATTAACTTCAATTCCTGGAACATCTCATATGGTCCATGACGTTCAAAACGTCTTTGAAGTCCCGATTCTAAGCCGTTAAGCATGGTGCACTAAACTATCAAGTAGTCATCATATTGAGCTAGCCAGACGTTCATAACTTCTGCATCTGCTCCTGCAATAGGTCTGTCACCTAGTGGTGCATTAAGGACATAATTCTTCTGTGCAGCAATGAGGATTTAACCTCAGATCACAGATCAAATCCGCAACATTGCTACTAACATTTTTCAACACAATTTTCTGTAGGAACATATCAAAATAAACACAGGGAAGCAACAACGCGAGCTATTGATCTACAACATGATTTGCAAAATACTACCAGGACTAAGTTCATGATAAATTTAAGTTCAATTTAATCATATTACTTAAGAACTCCCACTTAGATAGACATCCCTCTAATCCTCTAAGTGATCACGTGATCCAAATCAACTAAACCATGTCCGATCATCACGTGAGATGGAGTAGTTTCATCGGTGAACATCATTATGTTGATCATATCTACTATATGATTCACGCTCGACCTTTCGGTCTCCGTGTTCCGAGGCCATATCTGCATATGCTAGGCTCGTCAAGTTTAACCTGAGTATTCTGCGTGTGCAAAAACTGGCTTGCACCCATTGTAGATGGACGTAGAGCTTATCACACCCGATCATCACGTGGTGTCTGGGCACGACGAACTTTGGCAACGGTGCATACTCAGGGAGAACACTTCTTGATAATTTAGTGAGAGATCATCTTATAATGCTACCGTCAATCAAAGCAAGATAAGATGCATAAAAGATAAACATCATATGCAATCAATACAAGTGATATGATATGGCCATCATCATCTTGTGCCTGTGATCTCCATCTCCGAAGCACTGTCATGATCACCATCGTCACCGGCGCGACACCTTGATCTCCATCGTAGCATCGTTGTCGTCTCGCCAATCTTATGCTTCCACGACTATCACTACCGTTTAGTAATAAAGTAAAGCATTACATCGCGATTGCATTGCATACAATAAAGTGACAACCATATGGCTCCAGCCAGTTGCCGATAACTCGGTTACAAAACATGATCATCTCATACAATAAAATTCAGCATCATGCCTTGACCATATCACATCACAACATGCCCTGCAAAAACAAGTTAGACGTCCTCTACTTTGTTGTTGCATTTTTTACGTGGCTGCTACGGGCTTAAGTAAGAACCAATCTCACCTACGCATCAAAACCACAACGATAGTTTGTCAAATAGACTCCGTTTTAACCTTCGCAAGGACCGGGCGTAGCCATACTTGGTTCAACTAAAGTTGGAGAGACAGTCGCCCGCAAGCCATCTCTGTGCAAAGCACGTCGAGGGAACCGGTCTCGCGTAAGCGTACGCGTAAGGTTGGTCTGGGTCGTCTCGTCCAACAATACCGCCGAACCAAAATATGACATGCTGGTAGGCAGTATGACTTGTATCGTCCACAACTCACTTGTGTTCTACTCGTGCATATAACATCAACATCAATAACCAGGCTCGGATGCCACTGTTGGGATTCGTAGTAATTTCAAAAAAATTCCTACGCGCACACAGGATCATGTGATGCATAGCAACGAGAGGAGAGTGTTGTCTACGTACCCAACGCAGACCGACTGCGGAAGCGATGACACGACGTAGAGGAAGTAGTCGTACGTCTTCACGATCCAACCGATTAAGTACCGAAACTACGGCACCTCCGAGTTCGAGCACACGTTCAGCTCGATGACGATCCCCGGACTCCGATCCAGCAAAGTGTCGGGGAAGAGTTTCGTCAGCACGACGGCGTGGTGACGATCTTGATGAACTACAGCAGCAGGGCTTCGCCTAAACTCCGCTACAGTATTATCGAGGAATATGGTGGCAGGGGGCACCGCACACGGCTAAGGAATCGATCACGTGGATCAACTTGTGTCAACTTGTGTCTATGGGGTGCCCCCTGCCCCTGTATATAAAGGATGGAGGAGGAGGAGGCCGGCCAAGGCAAAGGTGCGGCCAGGATAGGGAGTCCTACTAGGACTCCAAGTCCTAGTAGGAGTCCACCAAGAGGGGAGGAAGGGAGAAGGAATAGGAGGAGAAGGAGAGGTGGCGGGCCCCCTTTTCCCTAGTCCAATTCGGACTAGAGGGGAGGGGGGGCGCAGCCTTTTTCTCCTCTTCCCACTAAAGCCCATCAAGGCCCAATACTCTTCCCCGTATTCCCGTAACCCCCCGGTACTCCGGAAAATACCCGAATCACTCGGAACCTTTCCGAACTCCGAATATAGTCGTCCAATATATCGATCTTTACGTCTCGACCATTTCAAGACTCCTCGTCATGTCCCCGATCTCATCCGGGACTCCGAACTCCTTCGGTACATCAAAACTCATAAACTCATAATATAACTGTCATCGAAACCTTAAGCGTGCGGACCCTACGGGTTCGAGAACAATGTAGACATGACCAAGACACATTTCCGGTCAATAACCAATAGCGGGACCTGGATGCCCATATTGGCTCCTACATATTCTACGAAGATCTTTATCGGTCAGACCGCATAACGACATACGTTGTTCCTTTTGTCATCGGTATGTTACTTGCCCGAGATTTGATCGTCGGTATCCAATACCTAGTTCAATCTCGTTACCGGCAAGTCTCTTTACTCGTTCCGTAATACATCATCTCGCAACTAACATATTAGTTGCAGTGCTTGCAAGGCTTATGTGATGTGCATTACCGAGAGGGCCCAGAGATACCTCTCCGACAATTGGAGTGACAAATCCTAATCTCGAAATACGCCAACCCAACATCTACCTTTGGAGACACCTGTAATGCTCCTTTATAATCACCCAGTTACGTTGTGACGTTTGGTAGCACCCAAAGTGTTCCTCCGGCAAACGGGAGTTGCATAATCTCATAGTCATAGGAACATGTATAAGTCATGAAGAAAGCAATAGCAACATACTAAACGATCAGGTGCTAAGCTAATGGAATGGGTCATGTCAATCAGATCATTCAACTAATGATGTGACCTCGTTAATCAAATAACAACTCATTGTTCATGGTCAGGAAACATAACCATCTTTGATTAACGAGCTAGTCAAGTAGAGGCATACTAGTGTCACTCTGTTTGTCTATGTATTCACACATGTATTATGTTTCCGGTTAATACAATTCTAGCATGAATAATAAACATTTATCATGATATAAGGAAATAAATAATAACTTTATTATTGCCTCTAGGGCATATTTCCTTCACTTCCTCCTCTAGTTGGGGGAGCAACTTGCGTTTTGGGTAGCTTTTGGAGGGGCGTTCGAGTTCATACTCTTCGGCCGCGAGGACCTCGGTCCATCTGTCGGCCAGTAGGTCTTGATCAGCTTGAAGCTATTGCTGCTTTTTCTTTAGGCTGTTCGCCGTGGCCATTAGCCTGCATTTAAAACGCTCTTGTTCGACGGGATCCTCGGGCACGACAAATTCGTCGTCGTTGAGGCTTGTCTCGTCTCTGGAGGGAGGCATGTAATTGTCATCCTCTAACTCCTCATCTGCCGCTCTCTCTCGAGGGCTGGCTTCCCCATCCTCCTATGTTGAGTTGTACTGGAGGGGGTTGTCTTCGGCACTTTCCGGGGTGTTATTATCTCCGGTGCCGGAATCTCCATTCTTGCTGTGGCGGGATTTAGAGCGGCGCCGCTAACATCGGCGCTTGGGCTGTTTCTTTAAGGAATCTGCCTCCGCTGCTTCTTCGCCATCCCCATCTTTTGGGGTGTCCACCATGTATATGTCGTATGACGAGGTGGTCTTCCAGTGCCCTGTAGGCGCTGGTTCTTGATCGTCTCCGGCATCGTCGTCCATACCGTCGATGTCTTCGGAGTCGTAGTCTAGCATGTCGGTTAGATCGTCGATAGTGGCTACAAAGTGGGTGGTGGGTGGGCTTTGAATTTCTTCGTCGTCCGCATCCCAACCATCCTGGCCGTAGTCCAGCCAGGGCTCTTCGGATAGCGAGAGATGCTTTAGATATTTAGGATGTCGCCAAAGGGTGAGTGCTGAAAGATGTCCGTAGCGGTGAACTCCATGATCGGCGCCCAATCTGATTCGATCGGCAGGGGCGCAGGAGGTTCGGAGTCCGGCAGGGAGTCTGGCACCTTGGAGTCACGAGCTTTATAAGGGACGAGATCAGTGTTCGGCTCCATCGCCGTGGAAGTTGCGGCCCCCAAGGCGGTGTCCAGCCACCTGTCCTCGATCTGCGCGATCGGCTCCGGACTATGGGTCGGAGCAGATTCGTGTGCGGCCTCCAAGGTACTGTCCGGCGGCAGAGTTAGGTCATACCCATCGAGACAGTGTGGCACGCTCGGCTGCGGCTCGGATCCATCAAAGATCAAGTCTCCGCGGATGTCCGTCGTGAAGTTTAGGCTCCCAAATCTGACCTGGTGGCCAGGGGCGTAGCTTTCGATCTGCTCCAGATGGCCAAATGAATTGGCCCGCAGTGCGAAGCCGCCGAATATGAAGATCTGTCCGGGGAGGAAAGTCTCACCCTGGACGGCGTTGTTGTTGATTGAAGAAGCCATCAAGCCTATCGGCAACGACACAGAGGAACTCTCAATGAAAGCACCAATGTCGGTGTCAAAATCGGCGGATCTCAGGTAGGGGGTCCCGAACTGTGCGTCTAGGCGGATGTTTTTACCTAGGTTCGGGCCCTCTCAATGGAGGTAAAACCCTACTCCTGCTTGATTGATATTGATGGTATGGGTAGTACAAGAGTGGATCTACCACGAGATCAAGGAGGCTAAACCCTAGAAGCTAGCCTATGGTATGATTGTTGTAATGGTTGTTCCTCCTATGGACTAAAACCCCCCGGTTTATATAGACACCGGGGAGGGCTAGGGTTACACAGAGTCGGTTATAATGGTAGGAGATCTACATATCCGTATCGCCAAGCTTGCCTTCCACGCCAAGGAAAGTCCCATCCGGACACGGGACGAAGTCTTCAATCTTGTATCTTCATAGTCTTGGAGTCCGGCTGACGATGATAGTCCGGCTGTCCGGACACCCCCTAGTCCAGGACTCCCTCACCGCCCCTTCAACATATATAAGGAGGGGCAGGGCACCCCAAGAGGGAGGAGACAGGAAACAATCTTTAGGGCTAGACACAAAGAGTCGGCTTACCGGCGTCTCTCTCATGAGCATAATGAGACCTAGCCACAAACAACATGTAGGGCTATTACCGGATGATGTTTCTCAGGGCATGAAGCTGTCTAAATCCTTGCCTTGTGTGTTGCGTCTCTCGATTCCGATCAACCTCTCTCAAGCTACCACATGGATGTGTTGGCCTTGGCGCCCACCGTGGGGTTTTGCACTGTGGTGTTGAGTTCTTGAAGGGATCTCTCCCAAGGATCGAGAAGTTCACGGTTGCCGAATGAAGAAGAACGGGAGCGAAAGGATCTTGATCGAATCCGAGTTCATAAGTTGAGACTAAAATTTTCCGTGGAAGACCAGCGTCGAGATCTGAAGCAGCCCTAGCAGGCGAAATCCTCTAGAAACGACCGCTGGGCGGACCTGCTACTCGAGGTTGTCAAGGATTCCAAAGTCTGGAGGAAATCAATTGAGCCCTAGAAAATTATTGCTTGAAGCAGTGGATTAGACAAGTGTGACAGAAAGAATTATCTAAAAAGAAACGATGGATTAGACAGGCACCGTTCAATGCCAAAACAAAGTTAATGGAGTCTGTCTACATGCAGAACCGTGAGATCGATTCATGGCAGGCAATCACAAAGGAGTATTTAGCATGGCGTGGATTTCGAGCAAGCCAATTGAATATACCATGGGAAACTACTGCTAGGCGATCATCAGTTGGAAACCGAGTCGATCTTTGGGTGTACCATCGTAGGAAACTGAGACAGCCGGCAAGAGTTCTACTGCATTTTGTCTGATCCGCCGATTCGCCCAACACGGGTCACGCTCATCATCTGCTCGTACTACTTGGCCTAGAGCATGTGAGGTCACCAGACCAATCTGGCACATGCACCTGAATCTAGTATCCATAGTGGCTGATCGACGAAAAGGCCAAAACCTGATGGATTTTCATGTTCCTCCACGTGAAGAACCCTCAACTAGTACTCCTTGCCAGCAGAGGACCAAGGAAATACGACCACTGCACATGCATGCACCCCCGACTTGCCTGCGAGCTGTTTCCACTTCTGCGAGCAACCGCCTCGCCATGGACCTCTTCGGCTGCAACCGCCGCCGTAAGGACCGACTCCGCCTTGGCCTCTGTTTCCCGTGAGCGGCGGCCGGGTCTTCACCATGATCCGAGCGGCCATCACCGCAGAGGTGCACTGAGCCGCCCCGTCGAGTCCCCCGCGTGGGCTCTCACATTGAGCCGCTTCCAGATTGCCCTGGCCCTGTTCTGCTTCTGACAAGCCACCCGCGGCAGAGCCACCGCTGGCCAGTGGTCCGCCCCATTTAAAATCGCCTCCCTGTCAGGATGCGGCTGTGCTCCGTCTTCCAGCGCCCGCGCCTTCCTCTCCAGCTACACCTCAAGCCGTCGTGGCCTCCGACCCGACCTCGTGTCGCCTGCCGCCATCTCGGCCTTGAGCCACTTCAGCCGCGCATCTCCACAAGTCACTGTCGCCGGCTCACCTCTGCTCCGAGCCGCTGCCACGGCCGGGGCCAACCGCCGTCGCGCCTGTTTTTGCCCCGAGAGCCGGTTGTCTTCGTCTTCTCCTCTGAGCTGCCCCAAACTGCCACCACCATCGCTGACTCACTGGCGTCGTAACGGTCCGCCTTCGGCCGCCCGCAAACTGGTCCGATTTGCTTGAGCTCGCGCCTGCATGCCTCCATTCCGGCTTGCGCCGTCGAGCAAAGCGCGTGCCGCTGGCTCTGGTTTGCCGCCTCTCCGTTTGTGCCTACCTGCGCCCGGCCGGGTCTAGCTCTGCAACGCTATCTCCCACCTCACCTCCGCTCCGAGCCGGCCAGCGGCCTCCATCACAGGTTCAACCCACCGGCGTTCCTAATCGCCGTTGAGGCCTGCATCCGCATGGACGGGTCTTGCTCCGAGCGCCGTTGGCCGGAGCAGCCGCCGCTCGTCATTTATACAGCCTCTGCCCGGCGCCAGATCACCAACCACCACCATGGCTTCTACACCATCGAAGTCGCCCGACTGTCCGCGGTTGAGTCACTCCGTAGGACCGGCTCTGTGACTCGCCTTAACGACCATGAGCCGCCGCTGCTGTTTCCATTGATCAAGACGAGTCACATCAACTGGTGGTGCTACTTACTCCACATGAGACCAAGGATACCCCTTTTGCCTTTGGTTGCTAGTGCCACTACTGTCGCTACAGAAGTACTAGTCTAGCTGGCTGGGGGTTGAGAAAAGAAAAGAAAGAAGGGATGACTGAGTAACATAACTCGGAGGGTGTCTCCTGAGCCGCCCGGTGCCGTGCTTAAACCACCGCCTCTGTCATCGCTGTTGCAGCTTTACGGCTGAAGGCTTTCGACAAAAACATCAGGTGATATCCGTCCAGACTATTTTAAGTAGCACATATTAACTTTTTCTTTTGAGAACAATTACTCTGGTTCGTGATATTGTTTGTGCAGGATAATTATTTACTGCAAGAGTAGTAGCGATTCGCCTGCGTCCATACTGTCTTTAATGTTGCGGCTGTTTTTACCGTCCGCCTCCGTGATTCGATGGATATCAACACACTGAAGCTACACCCCGTCTGTATAAGCTGTTTATTGAGTATGAGCAAGTCACTGATTGGGCAGCTCGGTTTTCTTTCAACAAATTGGAGGCAAATTATCATATATTATCAGCCGCCATCTGCACCGGATGCCTCAATGGGCAGGCGCACAAGTCGCCGCCACTATAGTTTGGTTAACTTCAAACAGCCAGTTGGAAGGAACCATTGGCCGAGTTGCTGACACGGCTCATACGGGATCATTTATAACCCGCCGCAGTCACCTCAACATTCTATGGATTCACATCGCGCTATCAATGCCAATGATATTCACCTTCTGCTATGGTCAAATATGGAGAATCTCAAGACAACTCCTTGAGTCGTCTCGAGACTCGGGGGCTACAATGACATGACTCGACAGAGTTAGCCGGTTTCAATGAATTCAAGAACTCTGGGTCATTGAAGGGAAAAATAACCCGGCCTGGAGATTACTGCTAGGTCGATGAAAATTTAAAGGCCTTCAGAAGATTTCCGGCTCAAAATAAGGATTCTAGTTCAAAATCTAGTTCAAGGGAAACTTATTTACCACAAATCTTTGAAGCTCTCAAATATCCGGTTCACAATCTGGCTCAAGGACAATCTGTCTCCCACAAAGTTTTGAAGCTTTCAAATCCAGTTTAAAGTTCCAGTTCAAAAAGAATTAATCTCTCGCAAGTTTGAGTTCTCAGGAAAATTAAAGGTTGCCAAAGAGAACTTGCTGCCATGATGCGCGGTTCAAACATGGGTATCCTGCCTTACGGTTTATTCTATTATGGTCACTTGGGGGCTTCCTGCTCATCGAGCATAGCTGTCGGTACCCTCTTGATCGGCGCAATGCTAAAACTTATATGATCACTTGGGGGCTTCTTTTTCAAACATAGGTCGTATTTGAACCAAAGAGAACATAGTTGTTGGTACCCTTTTGATCGGCACAATGCCAAACTCACTAGGGGGCTTCTTGATCGTGTTCAAGTCATAGCTTAACCCCTTTTGGGTCCGACTTTGATCGTATTTGAACCAGAGTCGTTAAAAAAACTCTCAAGGTCATTTGGGGGCTTCCTGTTCTAACATAGGTCATATTCGAACCAAAGAGAACATAGTTGTCGGTACCCTCTTAATCGGCGCAACGCCAAAGCCACTAGGGGTTGCATGATCGTATTCGAATCCTAGCTTAACCCCTTTGGAATGGTTTACTGATCATATTCGAATGAGAAGCCTAAAATTTTTTCTTTCTATTTGGCTTAAGTTTTTGAAAACAATCTTTGGTTTTGTCTTGAGACTTTTTTGTTCAGATCTAAGTATATATGTGATTTCTATTTAACCCGGCTTGGCTTTAGACGATAAGTCAGCAGCATATGACAATCATCACACATTTGGAAGTGTTGGCTTCTAAAGATTGGGTTATCACCCTTACTATGCAGGTCACATAAAGCGGCAGTGCAAATTCAATATCACAGGAACCGGTTTTCCAAACCGGATTATATTATTCAAATCTTTAATAACCAACATGGCTGGATTTTTATTATGGTTATCAATAGCCAATATTATGATGGAGGTCTTCAAAGTCGCTTCAGCGCAATGGTTATTATTTTATCAATGGACATGATTTATTTTTACAATGGAGGGAATAGTCCCGAGTCGCTGCAGGCTTATGACCTGGCACTTGGGGGCTACATTATTCAAGTTGAGATTACATCAAATATACAAGTCCCATGTCACTGCCAGCATGCACCATGGCATTTGGGGGCTAATGCAAAGTCATTTTTTGCTCACGTTATTGAAGACCCGACTCATCACATTGTAATGAGCCGGCCCTTGGGGCCTACCAATTGCTCCTGTCAAAAATTCAAGGTACACAAGCCTTATTCCATTTTATTAAAGGGTCCACTACTCAGTTGGTAAAGCACAAAGCTCTTAACCTTGTGGACATGGGTTCAAGCCCCATGATGGGGGTTACATCATATGATGTTCTTTTCAAAGAAGTGTATATAAAGTCCAAGCTCAGTATTATCTTACAGAGCCGGCCCTTAGGGGCTACACGTTGTTGTTTAAGTGTACATGATCATATCTACAAAGTCCTTGCTCATTATTGCATAATGACCCGGCCCTTGGGGGCTACATTGCTTGAAGTTTTTATGAGCATAAGGCAGTTACAAGTCCCAGGTTGCTGCAAGCATCACAACTCGGTACTTCGGGGCTACATATGTGGAATACTCAGTTTTGACTAGTGATTGAGATGAACAATATGGATTTCTTCAAAGTGGTAATATTCACTTTGCTCTGCTCAAGACTTGGGGGCTACAGGTAATATGGATATGAGGGAGAGAAACCTTCAAAATTCTCAATTTTGACCCGACATCGGCAACAATTATGACTCGGCATCATCTGTTTATAACCCGGCAATTTTGGTAATCATAAACCGGTAGGTTCTACATCTTTAAGCCGGCTAAAAATCAGATGAGTATGTCAAGACCTATATTTTTTAAGCCGGCGCGTTGGAAGCCGACTCAAGTGGATTATTTCTTACAATATCTCTCTACAAGAGACCAATGTCAGCAAATTGATTCTTAAGCTGGCCTGTTGACCCGGATTTTTCAAAAGAAGTATTTGGATTTTTTGCATTGACAAAGTTGAAACATATCTGCTAAGGAGATTTGCTATGAGTTCATGGGCATGTATCAAGAAGGAAATGACAAGGACTTAAAGATGATCAGGTGCCGGCATACAAGAATTTTTAACCCGGAGCACAACCTGACAAAGTTGTTCTGGTGTTTATTTTGCAGGATCAGTTTAATATGGATAAATCCAAATTAAACTGGGGGCTAATGTCGGGGATATACCCCGCGGTATGACCCGGCTGGAATTATGACCCTGCCGGACTTGGCAACTCACCAGAGACCCAGCTGGAGCTAGGCGACTCACTGGCGATCCGCCCGGACATGGCAGTTTACATGTAACCCGCCTGGACATTATGACTCACTGGAGACCCGGCGGGCAGATCAGACGAACGACAAGACCCAAGGCCCAGCAGGCCGGCTTATACTCTAGTGGGCCAACTTAAGAGGAAAGCGTAAGGAATATTCCCTTACAAAGGAAGCAAGACTAGGACTCCACTTGCAATTGAGTAATCCTAATCCTACTAGGACTAGTCATGTAACCCGCCCCTTCAACATATATAAGGAGGGGCAGGGCACCCCCAAGAGGGAGGAGGCAGGAAACAATCTTTAGGACTAGACACAAAGAGCTAGCTTACCGGCGACTCTCTCATGAGCATAATGAGACCTAGCCACAAATAGCATGTAGGGCTATTACCGGATGATGTTTCCCGGGGCCAGAAGCTGTCTAAATCCTTGTCGTGTGTGTTGCGTCTCTCGATTCTGATCAACCCCTCTCAAGCTACCACATGGATGCGTTGGCCTCACGACTAAGTCCTCACACTAGGACATCTGTCGTGACAATTCCATGACACAAGGGCTCTCGGAAGCCCGTATCATGAGAGCATGCAAAGCTTCGTATCACCTGTAATTTTCCCGACGCTTGATGTGCGAACACGCAGATGCTATATTGTCAGTCCTACGAAGTTGGTCTAGTAGACATGACATCTAATTGGGCCCCCATCACTACAAAAAAATACACTTCCGTGATGATACATGTTTGTCACAGTAGGTCGCGTTTTTTGTCATGCATGTACATCCATGACAAATTTATGAGAGAATCAAGATAGTCATACCTGTGCTGTCGTACAAGTGTTCGATGACATTACCAAAATTATCATCACGGAAGTGTCCACTTCCATGACGATAAATCGCGCGTCACAGAACTGCTTTCGTCAAGGGTGACCAACACGTGGCATCCACCGTAACGGAACGCCGTTAAGCTATCGAGTTGGGTTTTGGATCTGATAACCCGTTAACAGCCTAGACCAATGGGGATTTTCCACGTGTAAAATCATCATTGGCTGGAGGAAACACGTGTCGGCTCACTGTTGGGACAGATGTCATCCACTCATTGGATAGAAGGCGCCTATGATACGTCGACGCATGGCACGGCCCAACAGAGGCCCATTCCTGTGAAAAGGCCGGCCCGTTTGACTTGGTCAAAAGGTGGCGGGCCGGCCCATGGAAAGCCTGTTAACGGTCTGTTCGCATATAGCCCATTTACAGCCCGCTAACCCCAAGGCCCGTTACGCCCTATCCGAATTAGGCCCAGTAGCGTCATCTGGGCCATCCAATATGATTCCAGCCCGTTTTCACTTCTGGCCCATGTATGACCCATGATGTCTTTCGGCCCATATGAGGCCCTATGTAACTCTTGGCCTATTAACGGCCCGTGGTGAAACTGGCCCGCAATGAATAGTGTATCACTTTACACCCACTAACGGCCCGTAGTGAAACTGGCCCGTAATGAACAGTATATCACTTTATACCCATTAAGGGCTCGTTATTCAGTTGGGCCGTTTCCAGCAAATGTTATCTTTCGGCCTTCTTAGAGCCCGTTTATTCTTGGGCTCATTTCCAGCATTCGTTTACTTACGGCCCATTACTGTCATTTTTTGCTTGTGGGCCAAATTCAGCCCATGGTTACATCAGCCCGTTTGTGGTCCGTTAATACGTTGGGCCGTTTTCATAGCATCATCAAATACGGCCTATTAACGATGGCCCGTTATGATTATACGGCCCATATAAGGCCCATTGATGATACGGCCCGTAGAAGGCCCATTGTTTCTATGGCCCGTAAAAGGCCCATTGTTTCTACGACCCGTAGAAGGCCCATTGTTTCTACGGCCCGTAGAAGGCCCATTGTTTCTACGGCCCGTAGAAGGCCTACTGTTTCTACGGCCTGTAGAAGGCCCACTGTTTCTACGGCCCGTAGGAGGCCCAGTGTCACTACAGTAAATATTAGCCCATGGTTATTGTGGCCTAGTTTTAAAAAGAACTGCACTGACTACAAGCAAACAAATAAACAAGACAACAAGGAAATAAATAAGCAAGCAACTCATGCTAGGCTATCACGACTGTTACACATATTACATCCACTGGGCATTAATGTTCGCCACCAGTGAAAATATAGGGAACAAAGTAGCATATCATATACACTGGTTGTCAAAGTTGGCGACCAGCGCAAATAAACGCCGCAGCAAAACAAATCCAGAACTGAAACCACTTCAGAAGATCTCAAGAAACAATATCCTGGGTACCCATAATGCTGGCAAGATGCTTAGCAAGCTTATTAACTTTCTCTTGTTTGGCGCTTAAATCCTCCAGCGCTTGCTGTTGCACCAGAAAATATGCATCTGGATTCTGCAGGGACTTCCTCAGTCCTTCAGCTTCATGTCGCAGCACATCTGATCGATGTCTTTCAACTTGAAGTTGAGACTCAAGAAGAAGAACTGATTCAGGCAGCGAGTTCGAAGAGCTTGTGCCAGCAGTAGTGGCCAGTAACTCGAACACTACATCAAGACAGGACTTTTGGGTTCCCTCACTGTCGTCAAGATAGTTTTTATCAGCTTTCTTGGAGACCAACAGGGATGTCTCACTATCTTGAACCTTATCTGCACTACTTCCTTTACCATTGGATAACGCGGTACTGTTCTCCAATATTTTGTCCGCATTCTAAAAGAGAAACAAGCAGACACATCACATGTTTACCATGTTGTATATGAAACTCATTTTGGTAAATGAGTTCAGTAGTAAAGTGGACAGTATAACAGCATGAAACAAACATATATCTATGTGCCATGGTCACTTTATGGTCTATATAATTCTAGTTTTTGTTGCCAAATCAAGATAGAGACACAGTTCAAATAATATTTGTTCAAGACAAAGCAGAATAGATAGAATATAAGTGTGGGTAACTATAGAGCAATAACAACACTTGTAATGTGCATGACATGAGAACATAACTGTTTATTCAATTGAAACTGAAATCAACATAGAGCAGGTTACAACAGCAAACCAGTTAAAGAAACAGGTTTAAAACATACCTGTTGTGCCATTGGAGTTTCAATTCCATCCTTCAAATTTGAAAATAGTTGGTATGAGTAAATACAGTAATGCAAGAGCAAAGGAGTATGAACCATAGCTACAGAACCTGACCTGAGAGCAAATCTTCTTCTCCTTTAAGCATTGAGTTGGGATTCGGAGTGGTGGTCCTCGTGCTTTGGGCACTGCAGTTCCCTTACTAACCGCTCGTGTTTGGGTGCTCTGTGGTGGAGATGGTGTTGTGTCAACTGGAACTGGGTTACTATCTGCCGGGGTTGGGGTTAAAAGGGGTGTAGCTGGTTCTCTGTCCAACTGGGTAGGGGTACAATCTGCGAGAGTCTGGGTTATGTGTGGTGGATCTGGTCCTTGGGCAAGTACAACCGTGGTTCTATCTGCATCAACTGGTAGCACTATCTTTTCTGAAGACCGTGTTGTTACTCCCTTAGATACTGCCATCACGCTCTCCAATTCAAATTGCTGATAAACAAGAAAAGTAATTGAAAGTATAGACATTGTATGATAGACAGGTGCAATGGATAGTGGAGAATAAAAGAGGGCATGAAATAATTCATATTTATGTTGTCTAACCAAACAGGATAGCATGACACAATTTCACATATATGATGGCTAACTAAACAGGATAGCATGACACAATTTCACATTATGATGGCTAACTAAAAAAGATGGAAAGACATAGTTCAAAATATGAGACTATGTCAACAGGATGACATGACATAACTATATAATGTGTTTATTAAATAGGTTGGCATGCCATAATTCACATACATTCATGGATAGAATGCCATAATTCTAAATATGATGATTGTAAACACTAAACAGGATGAGATGATATAACTATATGATGTCTTTATTAAATGGGTTGCCATGCCATAATTCAGATAGATGATGTGTATGTACTATGTAAACATGATGACATGATATAATTCAAATATATGATTTATATAGTAAGCAAGTAAGCAGATGGCAATCTATATATGATGTAAAAACTAAGCAATGCAAGACAACATGCATGACATGGGTAATATAACCCTGCCAAGTTTGAGCATAGACCTCAGGGGGGAAATAGGACTGGTCATCAGTCTCTGAATCCTCCTCTGAGGAGCTCTCTGTAGCCAGCAAGATGTCTGCTTCAGCAGGTAGCATTGTCTGCTCTAAATACCTTGTTTTCACTCCAGATACTTCCATCACCGCTTCAAATGGATGATGCACAGGAAGAGTAGTTGAATATACAAACGTTGTCGACAAATGGAACACGTAATACAAAAAAATGATAGCATGATAAAATTCACATACATGATGATTGGCTAAACAAAATGGCATTGCATAATTCACATATATAATGCGTTTGCAACAAGATAGCATTGTATAATTCACATATATAATGTCTTGCAACAAGATGGCAACGCATAATTCACATATATGGTAATTAGACACTGAACAAGTGGCATTCACACAAAGCATGTCTAAACTAATCAAATGGCATAGCAATGCGAGACACCATACGCACGATATGAGCAACATAACCCTGCCAAGTTAGAGCATACACCTCGGGGGGGGGGGAATAGCACTGGTCATCTGTCTCTGAATCCTCCTCTGAGGAGCTATCCGTAACCAGCGAGATATGCGCTTCGTCAGATAGCATAGTCTTCTCAGAAGACCTTGTTTTCACTCCAGAATTTTCCATCACCGTGTCAAATGGCTGATGCACATGAAGAGCAGTTGAATGTACTAACATTGTTGACGAATGTAATATGTAACGGAAAAAAAAGATGGCCTGATATAATTTACATATAAGATGACTGGCTAAGCAGGATGGCATTACAAAATTCACATATATGATGCCTGGCTAAACAAGGTGCCCTTGCATAATTCACATAAACAATGAATAAACTAAACAGATGGCATTCGCACAAAGGATGTCTAAACTAAGCAGGTGACATATTTGATGTATAAAGTAAGCAATGCAAGACACCATATGCATGATATAACCAACATCAGCATGCCAAGTTAGAGCGAAGACCTCAGGGGGTAAATAGAAGTTATCTTCTCCTTCTGAATCCCCCTCAGAACAGATATCTTCCTCTCGATTACAATCCGAAATGCGTGGAGGGGGGGCTGCCTTTGCGCCTACCATGGAGCAACGTCTGCATGAAATTATATTGCCATGCAAGGCTCGTCTCTTTTGCTCTACATGTTCAGTTCCATTGTTTACAATAACTGTCATGCATAGGAACAAAACATAGTGAGATTATGTAAGGAGTGCATGCATAAATCCATTGAGTGATGGTAGCAACCTGTGGATAGACCTAAAACCAATAATAGCAGGCAGATAATGGCTTCAGTTAATAAATACAGATAATGGTTCTTTACTGTTTGTTTCCCACCCTACATGAAACTCATAGTAGACACCGGAGATTAACCAGATAGTAGATAGATACTATTGATAGCGGCCCCGATATGTACCCCACAACCATCTAAAAACTCAAGTTTGACCATTAGTTTGGAGCTGACTCAGAGTCTAATCGGTGTACAGGACGATAAAGTAGCATGTAATATTAAGCGATGCATAACGTAAGCAGACACGAAAGAGTGCGACCTCTCTTGCGGACCCGTGTAGTCCTCGAGGTCATCTGCTCGGTTGATGATGGTAATGCAGTTTTCATGGCTGCCAGCGGCGGGGAAGAAGATCCGAGGCGGCGAAAGACAGTCTGGAGGCCGGATCCCTGCTTTGCTGGACCCTTCTGTCGTTGGAGCAGCTGAGCTGGGGTGGACGACGGCGCAGCAGGACCGGGACAAACCACGTAAGGTTTTCTTTGACAACTATCTGTAAGAGAAGTAATTCTGTAAGGGCTCGTTTGAATTGGAGGATTCCAACAATGCAGGGATAGGAAATAGACAGGAATAGGATAGGAATGCACGTGCAAAACAGAGAATTTAAAAACACAGGATTTCTGCCAATCTGGGTGTTTGATTCACAACAATTGGAAGATCACAGGATGCAAAGAAGCATGGTGAGATTAAGTCAAACCACAAGAAAATGTACGATTATAATGCTATTATGCTACTATGTCTTAGTCTTGTGCTTCATGAATAGGAATTTGAAAAGGAGGACAAGTGAAAATTAAATTCCTATGTTTTTTCTTTCAACGAGACACTAAAGGAACAAATCTGTGTGCTCAGTGGAGAATATATATAACATGTAGAGTAAAAAAGAGATGCAACAAGTGTACAACCTCTTTGGCGAAGCCATGTCGATCTCAGCCTGATTGGGTTGGCCGGTGAGGATGCTCCGGCTGACTTTGCTGTCGGAGGAGGGGAAGAAGATCTTAGGCGTCTGGAGATGGAGCCCGAGGTACTGCTCCACTGTGATGGAGGGTTTCGTCGTTGGAGCAGCTCCGGTGAGTTGTACGACGCCGAGGCTGAAGCAGGACAAGAGAGACAACGAACAACGTTAACCTGAGTGGAATTCTAATAGCATCTCCAATACATGACGTAAAATACATAACCACAAAGTGCTAGATATAAAATACATCAGCCGCTCATCTCTGAACTTAACTGTCGAAACTGAACTTAACTGTCGAGACTGAACCTAACTATCGAAACTGAATTTTGCTGTCAAAACTGAATTTTGCTGTCGAAGCTGAACGCACTAGCAAGGTGAGGCTACACGTCGGTCGACTCACTTTTTCATCTCTGGTCAGTCGATTTTGCAGCCGTTGGATACGAAATCAAGGGCCTGCGGTTCATCTTCAACCTCCACCCCCCCTGAGCCGCCAGCCACCACCGGCCAAACAGCAGCCCCCCGCCGCCCGCGGCCAGCGGTGCGCCGCCCCGCCCGCCCCGAAAACACTCCCCACAGCCGGTCCGCCGCCGCCCCGGCCATCCCTCTAGGCCCCCTCCCCCGTGCCGAGCTTTTTCTCCGGCGATCCCCACGCCACCGCCCCGCCAACGCCGGCGACCACCGCCCCCATCCTGAACCCTAAGATAGATAGTGGGGTACCTCTCCAGCGAGCCCCCCACCCCGCTGCGGCTGGTTCTTACTTCACCCCGGCGAGCCCACCCCTTGGAAATCGACTGACCCAAAAGTCGATTCAGTCAACTGAAGTGTAGCCAAATCGGAGCAGCATCGCAAGCAAGAGCAAGAGCAGCAGCGCGAGCAAGAGCAATAGCAAGGAGCAGACCAGGCAGGGGAACGAGAGCAAGAGCAGAGCAGCAGCGCGAGCGAGAGCTAAAGCAGCAGCAGCTCCTACTGATGTGGATGTCACCGCCGAGGGAGCGATGTCGTGGAGGAAGTGGCTGGCGACGCTGCCATGGATGGAGCCGCGCCGTGTCGGCTCGGGACCGAGCGCCGGCAGCACCGTGAGATCGAATCAAGAAGATAAGCGGCGATTAGTGTACAACCTCTTTGGTGGCGCCGATTAGGCCGCAGCTTCATCCGAGGAAACGGTGATGATGATGCTCTTCTGGTGGTGCAGGTAAAGACGGCGGTGTGGGAATGGAGGTGGCGCGAAAGACGAGGGGAACATCGGGGCAGCTCCTTGGAGGTGGAGGACGGGGTGGCTGAACCGTCGGGACAATGAGATGGACGACGGATCCTCATCCGGTACGGTGGATGAGGACGTCGAGGTGTTGCTGTGGACGACGTCGTCGGGGAAGAAGCTCCGGCTGGGTGGCGGACGGAGCAGGGTGTGGGGTTTCGTCGTGGGTTTTCGCGGCCTCGGTGTACGAATGGGTGGGCAGATGTGATGGCAGTGGGGAACCATGGCTTAGAGACGCGCTTGTACGAAATGTGGGGTAAGTTATGAAAGTACCCCCCCCCCACACACACACACACCGATTTGAGGCGGTTCTTTCGGTTCAGGGGTACCACGGGCATTTCGCGTGTCGGGATTTCACAGGAGGTGGGAGTTTTCGCGCGCGTTGTAATTTTGGAATAGCAAGACGCGGGTTGAGATGGAGGGAGTTGTCGGAGCACAACGAGACAAAGATATATCTTAAATATTTCGGGCTAACAAGGCGTGGGTTGAAATTTCCGGACAAGCCTAACGTGTACTGTACCAAATCAATGCGCACTACAAATGTCATTCAAAACTTTGAATTCATGTTATGTTCAATTAAAATATTTCGCTACATGTATAATGCATGCAACCTACTACTCAAATGAACATTTTAGTGCATTCCAAACGTATATACTACCGCTTCAATATGAACTAAATTTGAATAAGATCTACAGTAATGATTGTTGTGAAGTCAAAGCATTTGAATTTGTTTCTCTGTTTTAATAAGATCTACAATCATCATTATTGTCAAGTTAAACCATCATTTGTGTATTATCTTCACAACACACCACATGATCAGTATCGAGTTACATATGAACTATGTGTACTATATGAACTCGAACTAGATTTTTTGAATCCACTTTATTTTGATTTCAAATCACATTACATTTCTAGCTCTAGCTAGATCTTCATAATCTAAACCATGTCTCATATGTATAATGTGTTTATCACATTATGTATGTGCCCTGCCCCCTACGCCTACAAGTATTTAGATGTGAGTTGCAAACACCACACATTACCACAAATTCAAATAAAATGTGAGAATGGTCGATATATAGTATTGTTTAGATTGCTCGATATTTAGTTGTAAGCTGCAAACACCGCACATTATCACAAATTCAAATAAAATGTGAGATTGTTTGATGTATAGTATGGTTTAGATTGTTCGGCATTTAGCTGTGAGTTGCAAACGCCATGCATTATCACATTATGGTATAACATGTGCACAGCACGTGTATCACCGCTATATTCATGCATGCAATGTTTAAAACACTATGACCTCCTATTCAGATATATGAATCCGCTTTCATATCAAATTATGATCTTTGTTAGTCTCTTACACCCACACAGTCCTCTAACCTTTGTAGCTACCACTAACTTTCTCTCGTGCATGCACACGCCCTCCTCGCCCTCCCCCTCCCTCGGCATTCTATCCACCGGGCGCATTCATTTTTTCCTGTAGGTCGTTCTCCCAGAGTCTCCACAACTCCTTTCCAACACACACTGATCGATAAACCTCTCCAGCGATTCCTGCCTATAGCATACACACACAGCTTCAATCTCCTCCTTCATGTGTCCTTGCCTCGTGTCTCTCATATGGTCACACACACACGTGTAAACTCTCACCCCTCTTTTAATCGATCTCACAACCGCACACTCCTACCCCTATCCAGCTAGTAGTTGGGCCTCTCGCACCACCTCCTAGCTCCATTCTCTCTGTCTATCCGTCTCGCTGGGCCTTATTTGCCTCTAACAAATGGACGTACACCGACCAATCTCTCGTTATACATATAGCCAGCTAGGTCCTTATAACTCGTTTTTACCCACACATTGATCGATCTACCTCATTAGTTGTGTCTCTCCCTTCCTCCGACAAACAACAATTGATCTACCGATCTAGTTAGGTTTGCTTACCAAACACATGGTTCCCCTTCATCATCCATGGATGCGTCCCGACAGATCTATCACGCACAGGCACACATAGAAACACATCCCCACTCTTATTGATAACCTTGCAGTTCCACCCTCAGTTTGTCTAGTAGGCCTCTCCCAACATCTCCGAGAAGCAACTCCATCACCCATCCAGCACTCTACCCCTCTCCCTCCCTCTCCCTCCCTCTCTCTCTCCTCTCTCTCTCTGTCCCATCATATTTCCCGTCCTTCAGTTATGTATGGATGTCGACCGATCTCCCTCATGACATAGTTGGGTCTCTCCTTCTCAACACATATACGAGTCGTTCTACCTCTATAGTTAGGCCTCTGCCTACCCCTCCCCCCACCCCCTCCCCCCACACACACCGATACATCAAGCGCTCTAGTCATGTCTCCCTGCCACACACAAACTTGACATGTGCCCTCTAACGTTCCGGTAGGCCAGTCGCCTATATCTTTGACTTGCACACACACACGCAATTTCGATGGCTCTCTTCATCTATCTCGCACCCACTCGTACGTGATCCTATCTTCGACTCTATCGATAGCTATGACCCCTCCCTCTCTTCTCGTGGATTGCCCGACCCTCTATGTATGATATGGATAGGCCTCCATTTCACACACATTGCATGCAAAATTTTGTTTGAGATGTCATCGACACATATTCCCACAAACAATTCATGAAATCAACCCCCCACCCCACCCCCACCCCCAACCACAAAAACACTCACGAACGCGGTTTGTATCTCTCACACACACCCACGTAGGTGGGGGACGTGCACGAAGAGAAGAGGTGCATGCACGGCGCACGTACTCCCGTCTCTTTCCCAACCACACCCGCGCGGGTACACGGTGGAGCTCATTTCTGTACGAAAAAGGCAGCCCACGTGGTAATTTGGAATATGTACTGGTTGTCCACTTGGTGGAGGGAGGATCGTCTACCACGGGTGAACAAACAAATTGCGACTTGACGCGTTATGTTAAATTAAAAAAAGAGGCAAACCATGTGGGGCCTACCTTAGAGGCAAGGCTCTATACACTGGAGTACTTTTGATGTGTCCCGTCAACTCGCAGAACGAGGAGAAGCTTGCTTAGTACGCCGTCTCCCCCGCCCACGGGCGCGGTGGCTCGCAGGATGAGGTGAACCTTGCTCCTCCCTCGCCCATGCGCGCGGTGGCTCGCAGGACAAGGAGAAAAATTTACTACTCCCTCTGTTTACTCCTCGTCCCTACTACCTTGGTTATAGATATTATATCATATTGTTTGGAATATATATGTCCTTAGTACATTTCAATATGAACTAGTACATACTCCAAACACTGATGTATATAGACGTATTTTAGAGTGTACATTCACTCATTATGCTCCGTATGTAGTAGCACTCTCCCTCTCCCCTCGACCCTCGCCCATGTGGTGGATGTGCAACAATTCATTCGGTCTCATATAGCCAGAATGATATATACTGCACTACCATTATTGCTCGACTTCCCGAAGAGGCGAAGAGCCAATCGCAAGGTTAATATTTTGGAGATGCCAAGTGCAAGATTATAGGAGAATGAGTAGTAGGTGCCGCGTCATTTATAAATAATTTTTTTTTCTTCAGTGGCACGTACGCAATATGATAGGTTCATATGGAGAGAAAAGGAAACCGCTCCACTATATACATAGTCAGGACGGGCCAGCCTACACGGTTGCTTGCTGGGGTTGCTCTCTTCACACTCTCTCGCACAAAATGACTGTGGCCACATCTCTAACACCGGTGGATCATGTCCGCTTGGGGAAGGGGTGGATGCTTAGTGTAGATGCGGTGTCCGTCGCCGACGACGAAAACCCGCTGTCGGCACGTCCCGATCAGGGGTCCCCGCCGTTCTCTCTCACAAAGCCGGTGAGGTTGCCTTCGTCCCTTGCTCACTGCCGCGACATGGGCAGTTGCCGCCTCCCGCCGCCCTCCTCAAGGTCGAGCTACGTCCCTCAGGTACAACTCCCTTTACAGCCGGCTTGCACCACTGCTCCAGCTGCCCACATCACTCCCTGTGGATATTTCTCTACTTCTTTGCCCCGCACATACCTGATACCTATACTGGCTTCTATGTACTGTATTTGTGATGAGTTTATGTCTCATCAACTAGTCCTAGTAATCTTATTCTAATCACGCTTCTTCAATTTCTTTGCCACAGGGTTGCTCATCTCGATTTTGGTGAAACTGCACAAAATGATCCGATGGTCAAAAGGTTGCAAACTTCATTTATCAGGAAGCTCGAATGTTGCCAGCAAATTGAAGCCTGGTCAGGGTTCACGGTTCAAGGGCTAGGGACTGCATGGATTGTTTTTTTTAGCTGCCTCTGTTCCAAAATAAGTGTCAACTTTAGTAGTAGTACAACTTTGTACTAAAGTTTGCACAAAGTTGAGACACTTATTTTGGAACGGAGGGAGTACATATTTGCTATGATTTGTCAATCATTGAGATGCAATAGCATGCATGTTAGTCTCCTTTGTATTTGATGAAATGTTGCAACGGGCAACCTTGGACACAAGATACATGTAACAGGAGTTGGAAGCTTCATAGCATTGTACAAATTTATCTCGCTGATAAATTACAGTACGTACTAGTACTATACTAGTACTTCCTCCGTTCCTAAATATAAGTCTTTGTAGAGATTTCACCATTAACCACATGCGGATGTATATAGATGCATTTTAAGTGTAAATTCATTCATTTTGTTCCGTATGTAGTTTACCTAGTGGAATCTCTACAAAGACTTATCTACTAGTAATAGCTAGCCCCCACTACTAGGAATTCTCTATCCTCTCCTTGAGCCACATCATCAAAATTGATGTAGCCGTTAGATGAAGTAAATCAGTCATAATAGCCGTCTGATCTAGACGTTGAGAGGCTCAGCACTAAGCCACATGCAAGCATGCAGAAATACCATGGCACATGCATGTGAGTGGGTTTTAAATCACATCAACATGTCTGCATGCAAGCATGCACCGGTAGCATGCATGTAAGTGAGCTTTTAAGTCCCATTAACATGTCAAAAAGAAAAATATAATCCCATTATGCAGTAGGAGTTGGCTGGTCTTTTTTCCTTATGTGGGATGATCTAAATGATGATGGGAGTTTATTTAGTTTGTCTACCACATTTGTCATGCGGTTATAGATTTTTTTTTTAGTTCTATGAAATCGATAATTTTGCGCAGAGAGATATACCGCTGTTCCGCGGCAACGAGCGGGGACTCATCTAGTAATATTTAGGAACGGAGGGAGTACTATGTAAAGAGTTAGGTGTCGCACGGTGATAGTGTGAGGTGGGCCATGTAATCACTGAGCCTGCGTGTTTTCACTGCTCTTGCACTCCTCCGCTGTAAGAATGGAGAAAATTGTAATCTACTACCTCCTTTCGCCGAAAGCGTGGGACATCCAGCAGTCCTACCACCTCAATAATAAAGACCAATGAGCCGTCAAATCACATAGACCCAGCAGTAAGTTGGACGGACGAAGCAACCATCACTCTTGCGCCAGTGAGGGTCGCGTCCGCTCTGCCCGGGCATGAATGCGGCACCGATTCTTTGGAGCGGTGATGACCGTTTCGGGCGGGAAGCGCGCGCGGGCGGTGGAGGGGCTTTGGGTGGGCCAGGCTGGTCAGGAGCGGGCGTGGCAGCTGTCCGCATGTCCCTACCGGACACACCCGGAAACGAGAGGATGCACCGACTCTCGCGGCTAAAATCGTACACTACACACCATATCTCTGTAGGAGAAGGTCGATCTGTCGCACTCTCTAACACACACATGCTGTTAAACACACACACACACACACACACACACACACACACACACACACGCACGCACCTTGGTCCCGTTGCACCTTCTAACGTGACTTATTACACCTAGACGGAGGTAGTAATAAGTATACGAGATACGGCGGCACACTGACTTAAGTCGAATACAAGTGCACAAAATTTGTGTGCATGTTATAATACGGATTCACTTAAAATAGTACGTGAGAGAACAGAGGGATCAATTGGACAGTGTTCCCGAGCAGTAGCGAGATGTGTGAGGTAGTAAGATACACCGCTGGCGCTTTTAATTTTTCTTATTAATTTGTTTGTTTCACCCTCTGACTGGTGGGACCCAACGTACTACGTCGAGAGAGGTAAGGTGACTAAGGCTGCATTATTTCTGCACCACTGTGGATAGTCTTACCACCAAAGCCACATGACACGATTATGATTGAAATCCTAATGACGCCCACACACACACAAAAAAACATGGCATGCCTGTCACACGAATGCAGGAATGTATAAAAGGTTATTTTCCTCTCGTTGAACATAACGGGAGGGTTGTGTAGCTGGTTAGCCTGTTCGCTCATCAAACTTGAGGTCTCAGGTTCGATAAACTACACTTGAGCATAATTTTTGCCAGGAGGATTCTTTGACTGGTCAAAATGTTTTCTAGGGTTTGCACGCTTCACACTCTCTCTCCGGTATATATATACATGCTGGAGCCTCAGCGCTTATAGTTGCTCTCTTCACACTCTCTCGCCCTCTCCCGCTGGATCCTCAGTGCTTGTAGTTGCTCTCTTCACACTCTCTCGCCCTCTCCAGATCTAAACAAGACTTCGTTGGCCTCTCTCTCTCCCCTCACTGCTGCTCAAAGAGCCGGCAGGATCCATCCGCCGGGAAGGGAAGGAGGCTTAACGCTGTCGCTGTCAGCGAGGGAGGGAATCCACTACTGGCGCTGATGTTCACTTTCCACCCAGCGGTGGCGCGGGAGGGCCTCTGACCCTTCTTCTTCGCCGCCGTCCCGTCACCCACCAAACCACGCCCCAAGAACCTTAAGGTATATTTTACTTACTCCACGTGCATTGCTCTAGCTGCATGTATACCATGAATCTAGGACGTGGTTCAAAGAGGAAAGGAGTGGGGGAAAGTAGTGGGAAAAGTTGTATATAGCATGAATCTAGGACGTGGTTCAAAGAGGAAATGAAGGGGGAAAGTTGTATAGCATGAATCTAGGACGTGGTTCAAAGAGGAAAGGAATTGGGGAAAGTAGTGGGGAAAGTTGTATCGCATAAATCTAGGACGTGGTTCAAAGAGGAAAGGAAGGGGCGAAAGTACTAGTTCAAAAAGGAAAGGAAGGGACAAGGCTGTAGAGTTTGAGCAGGACTAGATTTGCTGCGCTCACATAGGGAAAGGTGTCTAAAGATAAAAAAACTGGGACCAACACAAATATGCTCCTTGGTTGTTTGTTCTTTATTACAACAGACTGTGCATGACCACAGTACATCAGTAGATGCACATGGTGCTAGTGCGTCCACTGTCCCGTGCAACTCATTAGCTGTTGTTAATCTATGGCCCTGTTTGGTTAAAAACTCCCTAGTCCCTGCCTACTTGGTTCCAGGGACTAAACATGGACTAGAGGTTATTAAATGACATGATAAAAGACCATGTTACCCCTAGTAATGAACTAATAGAAACAAGGTGCGATGCATGGCAGGGGCAACTGTTGGAAAAAGTCCCAAAAAGACTCCCTTGGGGTCTTCTTTCTTTAGTCCCAAATGCCCACTTTTAGTCCCGAAAAGTCCCTCCTGTTTGGTTTAGATGTGATTGACATGGAGTTTTTTTAGTCCCTACACCAAAATGTCCCTGTAAACAAACACCCTCTAATAATGCCGCTGGAAAATTGATGCAATGCCACAGTTAAAAGCAAATTACATGTTTAACGAATTTTATTGTTAATATAATCTCTATGTTAATATTAATCAATGCCACCGTTTGAGAAATGCTACTGTCTTGCTTTCTTTCCCATTTAGATAAGGTAGATGCTTCTTTTTGTTGGCTTCTGTGTCATCCACCGTTATTGACCACTAATTGTTTCCTTTGCACCTCTGTGTAAACAGGGTTATCTACTTCACCTAGTTGCCATTGTGACCTTTTGTTGCACTACACAAAACACTTTTGTTTTAAGAGTGTTTTGTGCAGTTCAACCAAAATGTCACACCGACAACGTTGCTTGATTGCTTGATCTTAGTGGAACTGCACAAGAGGAGATCTTACTTCCTATCCGTTAAGGCGAATTTGGTTCAGATCTTCTTCTTGTGAGTTGTTTGAATTCCGCATCATGAGAGGTCAGTACTAGCCTTCTTTCACATGATTCTGCAGTGTGCTTTCATATGTTGTGCTACTTGTATGATAATGTTCCTTGATTTTAGTGAACTGCACAAATGGAGACAAGACTTCCAATCTGTATGTGCACCGTAATATCCCATTGAGGTAAGATAAGGATATTTCACAACTGCTGGCCTGTATTTTGCCACTTTCATCAGAAAATTAAGTTTAGTACTATACTTGTGCTCCCTAATTGACATGCCAAATCTTACATTGAAGGCGAAGCTTGTCTGTTATTGAACCAAGTGATGACGTGGAAGAACAAGCGGAAGAAAAACAAAATCAACTCCCGGTGATGTAATGAAGCACTGGAACTGTGATGACACAAGTAATGATATAGTTTTGCATCTTAATTTATTGCTATGGCTGGAACGAGTAATTGTTTTGCCACTGATTTGATGCCATACGTAATTATCTCTACTTGTGCAAACAGGGATCTTCTTTGAAGATACCATATATTTTAGTGGAACTGCACAAGAAGATGTTGGGAACATTAAATTAATCGAGGAGTATATAGTAAGCATGGCCACCCCCGTAGATAGCAACAGATGGTTTCCGAGAAGTGCTTCATCTTTATGCTCTACACAATCAGCCTCCTGACAAAGGTTGGTACTCGCCCACTGATTTCATCCATATGATTGAGCTTTGTCATCTCTATTGGTGTTGTGCTACTGTTTAGATATTGTCATGAAAAAGTGGTATTGTCCTTGGGAAGTGCTTCATCTGTGTTGTTTTAAATATTTCCTTTCCTTTTTTTCGAGCAAACATGGATGCTAGCATTTAGTAGTCCTCTTGTCTTTGCACAACAGGATCATCTTCCTCTGAAGAAGAATATGGAGTACGTGAAGTGACTAGTTCTGATTATGCCAGGATGAAGAAGCACTGTCTATCTTCTCATCAGAAGGAGCAGTTGAAGGATGGTTACATTACTCCCCACAAGACCAAACTAACTTCAGCTCAGAAGGACTGACAAATCTCCATTTTTTTGCTGTGATGTGCGAGTACAATGTTGTTCTAGGATTCTTTCTGGTGAGTTACATTTTTCTAAAAGTGTGCTCTACATGGACCATGTATGTGCCTGTTGAAACTGTCAATTCATAGTACAGTTTGCTTTATACTAATCACTTTTTGTATTTGTGCAAACAGGGGTGCTCAGCTTGATTTCAACGGGAACTGCACAAAATGTTCATGAATACATCGAATCATTCATTTCCACCACAAGAAAGGAGGTGCCCATAAGTTCAAGGCGTTGCAACATATAAGGGCGAAATCATACAAGCTACGCGCGAATTTGGTTGATTTTGGTGGAACTGCACAAAAAGAATAGCTGGTTTATTTAGCACGAGTTGCCATGTCAATGTACGAACTGATGGCAAACCCTGCCCATTCCACAATCGTAGGCATTTGATATTTTGGAATGGGACAACCTTGTCAAATTTTGCTCATTGATTTTAGCAAGATATGCATTTGATATTTTGAATGGGACGCCCTTTGCTGTCAGCAGCGGCGATCAATTTTTTCTTTATTCTTTAGTTGTGAAGTAAATATTGCCTCTGACATGTGAGTCGCTGAGATGCATAATCATCGATTGTTTTGAATGTTCTCTATGAATTGCCAGGCCTGTGTGTTTGATTCCAATGTACAGAAACGCTAAAAAGCTGCTCAAACTCTTTGTACTCCTTCTATTCCTTTTTACTTCGCACATTGTGAAAGTGCATACTTTTTTGTATAAGATTAGTCAAAGTAGAGATACTTTGACTGCAGACAAAACTTGTATGCAGACTAGAAAGGACCGGAGGGAGTACATGTGAAACTGCTGCAAACGTGGTGATCACCCTGGGAATAATGCTAGTACATATTGTTTTGCATCTTCATCCAATGCCAGTGATACAGGAATTCGAACTAATCGAAATAAATTCATTCATATGCGGTCGGATTTCATATAAATATGTCGGATTTCATTACATTCCATACATTCTTCAACTAAAAAGGGGTGTTTGTGGCGGCATGCATCTCGCGGATGCAGAGGCCAGGGGTCATCCTCCTTTTTGAAAAAAAACTAAAAAGGGGTGCGCTGGAGGTATAATTAATTAACCGAAGCTACCCACATGTGTCCGGCTGAGCCGAAAAGAAGCTTCAGTGACTTAACTGTAGGTGCAGTTACGTAACTGACATGTGGCCTGTTGGGCCCACGTGTCAGTCAGCCAACTGCGCCAGCAGTTAAGTAGAAGCAGCGTTCTTCTCCAGCGCAGCTCTCCGACTCCACGTCGCTGCCAAGAAGCTAACCGGCCGTCAATGGTCAACCTGCCTAGCTTGGCTTCAACCGGAGGGTAGCAGCGGTGGCCTTACTTGGACCCGAGCAGCGGCGACCTACTGTGTTCTACTCTTCCTCGTTTTCTGCATGGTGCGGCCTCATTGGCAGCGGGGCGGGGCCTCGGCGGAGCCGGCGATGCCTCTG
This sequence comes from Triticum dicoccoides, assembly GCF_002162155.2. NCBI lineage: Eukaryota > Viridiplantae > Streptophyta > Magnoliopsida > Poales > Poaceae > Triticum > Triticum dicoccoides. Next base: position 139,307,161 of record NC_041389.1, read on the forward strand.
TCTCGTTGCCGACGGGCGGCGCCTCAGCGGAGCGGTGGAAATCCTCCCCCATGTTGCTGGCACGGTGGGGCCTTGGCTGAGCCGGCGATGTCCTCTGCCTCGTTGTTGGCGTGGCGGGGCCTCGGCGGAGCCGGCGGTGTCCTCTGCCTCATTGTTGGCGCCGCGGGGCCTCGGCGGAGCCGGCGGTGTCCTCTGCCTCGTTGTTGGCGCCGCGGGGCCTCGACGGAGCCGACGGTGTCCTCTGCCTCGTTGTTGGCGCCGCGGGGCATCGGCGGAGCAGGGCGTCGTCGACGCCAGCGGAGCGGGGACTCGTCGGAGCCGGCATTGTCCTCTGCCTCGTCCTCGGTCTCGCCAAACAGCGCCTCGCCCGCTTTGCTAGCCTCTTTGTAAGCGGCCGCAGCCTCCACCACCCGCTGCGGTACCGCCAGCGCTCGAGGCGGCCCTTGCGGGCGGAGCGGTACAAGTCGAGCAGCGCCTCCTGCTCCGCTCGCTCCGCGGTGATCTGCTCCTCCGCCTGCAGGTGCTCCTGGAGGAGATGGTGGTTGTAGGCGGCGTCGGCCTGCGCCTCCCGGAACTGCTCCTCATGCATCTGCCTCACCCTGTCCACATATTGGGCACGGGCCTCGCCGATGGTCATGGTGCAATGCACCAGCGAGGATGGCGCGGAGGAGGGGGTTGGCGCCGGATCGTCGACTACCATGTTCTCCATTGGGACGTCGTCATCCTCCGGCTGCCTACCAGCCAGCCGGTCGGCAGCAATGGCTGCTATCTCCTTGTGGTCCGTCGTCCGCCCGTCCTGAAGAGCGCTGGAGTGCGAGGAAGCCATGGTGGGCAGTAGTGGCGTGGACAGGAGAAAGGCAATGGATGCGGATGACTACGACTATGGCCGGCGCAGCAGTTTATATAGCAATGGTGGGCAGGCGAAGGGACGGACGTGTGACGCCGGAGTAGCCGCCTCGGCAACCGCGTATCATTAATGTGTGTGGCAGATGGACGGACGGACGGCACTTGTGTCGTTTGAAGGCGGAGCAATCGCCTGCACCGGGAGGCGGGGCGGCCGGCGCTGACTGTTTCGGGCGGAAAGCGCTCGCGGGCGAGGAGATCACTTTACTTGGATAGGATGACAATGGGGACCCACTAGGTCCATAG